>NC_091733.1:0-147500 GCF_030179895.1 Drosophila kikkawai | reverse complement strand
CTGAGAGAGCCATAAAAGTAGCTACACCCAATTGCTAGCTGGCATCGTTTATGGTTAGAACTAGGGCGGTATCTGATCGCCTTCGAACCTCTAACTTTCGTTCTTGATTAATGAAAACATCTTTGGCAAATGCTTTCGCTTAAGTTAGTCTTACGACGGTCCAAGAATTTCACCTCTCGCGTCGTAATACTAATGCCCCCTGTGCGGATTCAGAATAAATCCTAATGCTGAAATGGTTTTAGTTGCGTGCCTCAGGTTCAGTACCAGTGGCAATGGTCGCCGTAATAAGTACAATACCAATTTGGCTGCGGAGAAGTGAATACGCAAAGAGTTCTTTTCGTACTGATTTTATTGGATACTGCATGGGGTTTATATACATGTTTTCGGGTCAAAGGGTATTTACTTAGGTCTACTTTTGGGTTACATGGGTTTATCCTATAAAAACATAAACAGCTGGATACAGCCATGGGAACTACTTAGATAACTAATTCCTGTGACGTCTGCATGCAAATGGTGTGAAGAACGTGACCGATCGCGAGATTCTTGTTTATGACCCGTAATCACACATGTGTGCGCGGACCTGCGTGACACGGGTATCGCGAGTTCCCCTAGTTTATTTAGGTAGATGGGCAGCGTCCAGATGCAATCTTATCAATAGATGGCTGGTGGCAGCTGCGAGCAATTATCTTCTTGACGAAATTGTACATTCTCCCGCCCGTTGAACGGATGTTCAACAATCATCAATGTTGACTGTAAACGGTTGAGTTGCGAGAGTAGCCATGGTTGATGTCTTCTTCCTCTTTGATGCATGTTCATCAACGCTGTTGTCGTTGGATTCTTCGGATACAGGGTGTTTGTGTACTGGTTCTTCTTCCGGAAATAGCGGTGCTATATGCTGGATATCACGCTTGAAGTATCCTTTTGCGGTTTTTACCTCCACTACTCTGACAAAATTGTCCTTTCCATGAAATATCTTGACAACTCGTCCCATTGGCCATTGGAGTACTGGTGTGTTGTCTTCTTTGATCAACACCAAAGCTCCTTCCTTTATGTTTGCTGATGATCGCCTCCATTTTTGCCTTTGTTGCAATTGTTGAAGATAGTCGGTTGACCATTGATTCCAAAAGCCATGCTTTAACATGGATACAGCTTGCCATCTTTGTCCCAATGACTGTGGTTGCTGAGAAGGCTCGCTGTCAGCTTGAGCGGTTAGTGGTTCTCCAATAAGAAAATGACCAGGAGTAATTGCAGTCAAGTCATTTGGATCCGATGACATTGGAACTAGAGGCCGAGAGTTTAAAATTGCTTCAATCTCGACTATGACTGTTTCCAACTCTTCATATGTCAGATTCGCTGTGGTGACATTTTTCAGCAGCAAATGCTTAGCTGATTTTACAGCAGCTTCCCATAATCCTCCAAAATGAGGTGCTCTTGGCGGGATAAATTTAAAGTTGACTCCTTTGTTAGAGCAACTCTCAATAATAGCCTTTCTGGCTGTCTCCGAAAAGATGGCATCTTCCAGCTCTTGAAGCTTATTCCTAGCTCCAACAAAATTGGTTGCATTATCGCAGTGCAGCGTTTGACATCTTCCACGTCGACTTATAACCGACGCAGTGCTCCCAAGAATGCCTCCGTTGTAAGATCGCTTACTAGCTCCAGATGGACTGCTTTAGTGGCGAAACAGCAAAATATGGCAATGTATGCTGTATGTGGTTTCTTTCCACGAATTTTATAGTGGATTTTAAAGGGTCCACAATAATCGACGCCGGCATTAAGGAACGGCCTTGCTTGCGTTACTCTTAATGGTGGTAAATGTCCCATGATTTGTTCCATCAATTTTGGTTTGGCTCTGGTACATTTTACACAGCTGAGTACAACATTTCGGGCAATTGTTTTTGCCTTTATAGCCCAATATCTTTGTCGTGAAGTGGCCACTAATGCTTGGGCTCCACAGTGCATATTATCCTTGTGCACTTTTTCAAAGATAAGCTTGACAATTGGGTCATTGTATGGAAGCAGTATTGGGTGCTTAGCATCATATGATAATGCAGCTGCTTCCAACCTTCCGCCAACTCGGATGAGATTGTCCTGGTCTATAAATGGTGTGAGAGAGCTTATGTTGCTGCTCTATTCGACATCGCGAGACTTCTTCAAACTTTTGAACTCTGCGATGAAATGCTTCTGCTGGATGCTGCGAAGAACTAATTTCCTTGCTCGTTCAAGTTCTTCAACGTTTATTGTTTCTCCTGCAACTAGTGGTTTTCTTTTCCCCCGCAGGATATAAGCTACTATCCGTAGTAGCTTGGAAAATGAATTTCCGTGATTAATATTGTATATCAGACTGATATCTTCTTTAACTGCTCCTAAATATGTTTCTGCAGTTTTGGCCATGCGCTCAATTTTGGATGCAATAAACGGTGCTGTCCATTTTGACGCTGGTCCATACAAAAAGAGTGCCCCATAAAACCAAAGACTGTGATTTGCGAATTTGGAACCACGTATTCCTCTTGATGCAACATCCGCGGCGTTCTGTTCTGATGGGACATGTCTCCATTCCTTTTGTAACGATGCTTCCTGAATCGTCGTAATTCTAGTTGCCACAAATTTGTCCTTTATTGTGGTCGGGCTATTTATCCAGGAAAGCACAATTTCGGAGTCTGCCCAGAAATATGTAGGAACTGCTTGCATGGACAACTGTTCCTTTACCGTGGACGTTAACTGCGCCCCAAGCACTGCAGCCTTTAATTCCAATCGAGGAAGGGTTATTGTGTTTATTGGTGCCAAATGCGATTTTGCACATAGTAGTTGGACCGTTACCCTCTTATCCTTGTGAACTGCTCGAAGATATACTGCTGCTGCATATGCATTTTCCGAAGCGTCTACAAATGTGTGTATTTCCTTCGTCGTTGGTGTCTTCCCTTCGAAGACATGTCGTGAAATTTTTATTTCATTCAAAGCCTGTAAGCTTTCTCGGAATGCAATCCATTGCTTCTGTAGATGTTCCGGTAATTCTTCGTTGTAGTCAAATTTCTCTTTGGTCAGACCTTGCATAAATATTTTGGCCTTTATGACAACTGGAGAGAATAAGTAGTTAAATAAGCCTGGTTTCGGGACCTTTGATGTCGGTAAAAAGGGTAATAAAAATGCAATTAATGGATTAGCTGTCAAAATTAGAGTGGTTTAGATAATAAAAATGCACTTAGTTAGGGGGAGATATGAACCTGTCATAAGAGGGGGTAATAAAGATGGAATAAATTAGGGTCAGTGCATGTAAAAGGACACTTGAGATCAAGTGTTCAAGGGATTCCCACAGGGATATGGATACGAGTGCGAATGCAACGGAGCGATCCCGGTAGCGACCCCGGATCGATGCACGTGCACCGACGACCCCTCACTTAGAGGGTGAGGCAATTGAAAAAGGGCGCACCGGGGAGATCCTGCACCGACAGGAGTGATCCTGACCCACACGTGTACGTTCACCCACGATCCTCGTTTGAAAAAGGGCGCACGGCGGCGGTCCTGCTCCGCCCGGATAAGGCAATTGAAGAAGGGCGCCAGACGTGAACGTTCAGGCAACATCCTCACATGATAAAGGGACGGGGTGTAAGTGAACAAGGGCGCCAGAGTCGAAACATGTTCCCACCCACGACTCAGGACTGTGATTTTCCCTGTGAGATACCTCACTTGAAAAAGGTCACTTGTTTTCCCACTGAAGGGCCGCTGGAAAGAGGATCAGAGCAGTCAAATTTTCCCACCCTCATCCCACCTACACTAGATCAAGTGCGTGCAACAACCTGCTCAATTAGCTCACCAAAAATCTGGATGGGTGAAGGATGCACTTGTAACGGTTACTCATCGAAGTTGGATCACACTTCAAAAAAGGATGGAAAGGTTGGGAATGGACATCAAGTGTTTGTCCCACATTTTTCGTATTTGTTTGTTGATCGTTTTGCGGGTCTACGAAAAGACTAGTTGTGACTTAAGAATCACTCCTAGTTTGTGTCTCAACCGTCACCATCAACCGCCGCCGCAACCGCAACCGAAAATTTCAAAGTGAAATAAAAAACAAGTGCAAAGTGTAAAAAAGTTTGTAAAATATAATTTACAAAATACACAAAATCGAAAAAAACCTTAAAAAAATTAATAACAAAAAACCAAAAGTTTTTAAAAACAATCAAAAACAAACAAAACCAAAAACCTTAAAAAAATTAATAACAAAAACCAAAAGTTTTTTAAAACAATCAAAAACGAACAAAACCAAAAATCTTAAAAAAATTAATAACAAAAAACCAAAAGTTTTTAAAAACAAACAAATACAAAAATGTACGCCAACAACAACATCATCATCAACAACAACATGAATGCAATTTATTGCAACTCCTGCCAGCGATACCTACCCCTATCAACTCAATGGCACAACCATGTGCGGACGGAGCAGCACAAATATTTTGCTACCCGACCCCTGGATGGGAGTGTAAAGCAAATCATCGATGGATACAAGGGACGCATCCTTCAGTATATGTTCATAAATGAGGGAGCAGCTCTTAGGATTCCTGTTGAATTCCTAAATGAAGCGGGCCAAGCGCTACTCCCTCATATCGAAAGAGTGCTAGCGTTCCACACAGCTTCAAAAATAAATTTTGAACTGTTTGCAGAATACATGTTAATTAAAGAACATGAAACACAAGTGGAAATGAAATCGTTTCAGAGTAAGATGACTCTGCTTACGATTGGCTCAAATTTATCCGATTTATATAATTCCCACACTGAAGCCATTATTACGAAAATGGGTGAGTTCCAAGAGAAGGACAGTGGATGGACCCTAACACGCATAGTTAGGGTCGAGTTGAACATGATGCAATGTGTTCCTCTCAAGGGATCTGAGTATTTCGATCTCCCTCCCTCTCTTAAAAAACGCAGAGCATGCATCAATGTGCAGAATAGGGATGTTTTCTGCTTCAAGTGGGCAATAGTCTCAGCACTTAACCCCTTAAAAGAGAAAGGAGAAAGGTGCAATGCCTATGGTGTGGATATTAAATCACCAATTATCCGCACCAATAATATAAAAATCGATTTTACTGGGTTGACGTTCCCGATGAAAATAAAGAGCATTGACAATTTCGTGCTTCAAAACCCTCACATAAGTGTAAATGTGTTTGGGTATGATGAGGAGAAGGACACCGTATACGGCCCACTATATTCGAATGGAAAGGAGAAGGAGAACCACGTAAATATGCTTTTCCTCGATGGACCAACCCCCGATAATTATGGCCATTACATGTGGATTAAAAATATGTCCGGGTAAGAAAAAACATAAATATATCAAAAAAAATATATATATATGAAATAATTATATTTTTATGTCAATCCACTTATACATATAAATACATTTTTGTTTTTCAGACTTCTATCATCACAATTGGGAAAAAACGGTGATAAGCGTTGGTTCTGCAACAAGTGCCTCTCATACTCAACAAATTAGGCCAGAGCTCAACGCCATGCAGAAAGATGCACCAACATTGTGAGCGAAGCACCCAAGGAAGGAGATGTCATCAAATTCGACCATATTAACCGCCAGCTGGAGGTACCCTTTGCTGTGTATGCCGACTTCGAGTGTATACTCGAGCCCACAACGATAGATGTAAGTGAGAAGACGCAAATAGTAAATAAGCATATTCCGATTGCCTTCGGGTATTATATTAAGTGTTCATTTGACCCTGCCTTAGACAAATATGTTTCAAAGACAGGTTCAAATGTCGGGCGCACTTTTGTAGATAGTTTAACGTCTGATTTGTCTGCTATTTACGAGAAGTACATGAATTATATAGTCCCCCTTCAAATGAGTGCACAGGATGCTTATGATTTCGATGAGGCCCTTAACTGCCACATATGTAAGGGAGTTTTAGGAAACGATAGAGTGAGAGATCATTGTCATTTTACAGGTCAATTTCGAGGGGCTGCACATAGCGAGTGTAACCTAAAGTATAAGACAGGAGATTTCATACCTGTTTTCTTTCACAATATGTCTAAATACGATGCTCATTTATTTGTGAAAGAACTCGGGGAGATTGAGGGTGAAATTAAAATAATTCCCTTGAATAAGGAGGTATATATTTCAATTTCAAAATATATTCCTATAGGAAAAAATAAATTAGAAATTAGATTTTTAGATACTATTCGTTTCATGCCCTCTAGCCTAGACAACCTTGCAGGAACTTTAAATGAAGGGGATTTCAAAGTTCTTCGAAATCAATTTCCAAATAGTACTGATTTTAGTTTGCTTCGTAGGAAAGGTGTATTTCCCTATGAATATTTAGATTCTGAGCGCAAGCTGATGGAAACTTGTCTCCCACCAAGGAGTGCATTTTTCAGCAAATTAACAGACTCAGAATGTTCTGAAGCTGATTATCTCCATGCAGTTCAGGTTTGGTCCCACTTCAAGTGTAAAACACTTAGAGATTATTTAGAGCTATATTTGAAGACAGACGTTTTGTTGCTGACAGATGTCTTTCAGAATGTTAGGGCTATCTGTAAAGGTATCTACGAACTCGATCCTGCCCATTATTATACAACTCCGGGCTTCTCATGGGATGCGATGTTGAAGACTACCAAAATATCCCTCGAGTTAATATCGGATATAGACATGATTTCATTTATTCAAAGTGGAATTCGGGGGGGTTTAGTTCAAAGTAGTCATCGATATACAAAAGCGAACCACAAATACCTCAAAGATTTCGATCCAACTAAGGAATCGGAATATTTGATGTATGTGGACGCGAACAATTTATATGGATGGGCAATGTCTGAACCACTCCCCTATGGCGATTTTAAATGGATGGAACCTTCAGAAATAGAATCATTTAATATTAATTCTATTTCTGAAAGTAGTGAGTATGGATACATTCTAGAGGTCGACTTGAAGTACCCATATGCACTTCACGACCAACACAATGACCTGCCTTTCTGTCCCGCAAATAGACGTCCTTCAAAAAAATCCAAGACTGCAAAGTTAATAGCGGATCTTTGCGATAAAAATAAATACATTATGCACTACAGAACTTTGCAGCAATGCTTACTTAATGGATTGAAACTTGAAAAGATTCACAATATCCTTCGATTCAAGCAAAAACCCTGGCTTAAAGAATATATTGACATTAACACTGCACACAGGACTAGGGCTAAAAGTAACTTCGAAAAAGACTTGTATAAGCTTTTAAACAACAGCGTCTAAAACGATGGAAAACAGCTTAAAGCGCAAAGATATTCGGATAGTGACAGAATGGGAAGCTCCACCTGTGGGTCCAAAAGGTGGGCGTCCGAGATTATGTGCTAGGGACCTAATAGCTAAATCAAATTTTCACAGTGCAACTAAGTTTAGTGAAAACATGTACGCAATTCAAATGAATAGGTTGCGTAACGTTTGTGATAAGCCAACATATCTAGGTTTTGTAGTGTTGGAGTTATCCAAATGGAAAATGTACGATTTTCACTACTCTTATATGAAACCAAAATTTCAAGATGCACTGAAATTAAACTATATGGATACAGATTCATTTATCTATTCCATAAAGACAGAGGATTTATATAAGGACATTCGAGATGATATTCAATTAAAATTTGATACATCTGAATACCCTGATGAATTGGCTAGGCAATATGGTTTTCCGCAGTGTAACAAGAAGCGCTTAGGGTACTTTAAGGATGAGCTGCATGGCAGGCCAATGACAGAGTTTGTGGGTCTAAGGTCTAAGATGTACGCCTATACAGCGTCAAGTGCAGGTAGCGAGCCCGAAAAATGTGTCAAAAAAAATAAGGGCGTGAAGCGAAGTGCCTTGGAGAAAATTACATTCGAGAAATATAAAAATTGTTTGTTCACAGGACAACAAGAAAGTGATAGCATGTATTTGTTTCGGTCTAGGGGGCATGAAATTAATACATACAAAATTACAAAAATTACATTAGATAATAAGGATGACAAGAGGCTAATATGTGAAGACGGAATTGCCAAAAAAGCGATAGGACACTATTCGACAAGAGAAGGGGAACTTATGGGGTGTATCTCATCTCTAGCAGACAGAGCACGGGGGTTAAATAATGAAACTCTTGCGATAATGAGTGAAAGAAAGAGAGAAGACTTAAAAAGAAAGTTGGAGGAAACAAACAGTGCGCTCGACGAATATGAACGAGATTTAATTTGGCATTATATTAAAATAGCTAAACTAGAAAATCCAGAATTTGTGATATAAAATATAAATTCAAATTTGTAAATAAAACATTGTATTTAAGTTTTAAACTAAAATAATTTATTCAAAATGTTTAGATCTATGATTAAAATATAATGTATAATGTAAAGTTAAAATTAAAAATAAATAAAAATTAAAAAAATAAAAAAATAAAAATAAAATGTGTTGTATGTGTATGTTTATTTCATTACAAAATTTCAGATGTATTTATCCAGCTGTCGTCACTTTTCGGGAAGCCCAACCAACGTACGAGTGCCTTGTCTTTTAAGTACCTTTTCAACTAGATATGTGTTAGGAAATCGGGTTTTTTTCAGCTCTTCCTTATAGAATCCGCCTTTTACGGGATTTCCATTCAAGTCCTTTAATAGGTATGTTACCGGATAAGTGTTTTGAATTTTGTATATTGTAAAAATTTCAACATTCCAATTCGGAGTAAATCCTTTTTCAAAAACTCCCTTATATTTCGAAATTCGAACATTGTCACCAATTTTCAGTTTGCTACCTGCAAACATTTTGATATTATTGTACACCGTTTGCAAGATATGCCTCTCATTCTCGGCGTTTACTTCTACGGGAGCCATTTTTATAGTCCTGTGTACTTTATTGTTGTAAAAGTTAATTAAGGCTTGATACATATCGATCCATTTATAGGTCCCATTGTAAGAAAACTCCTTCCACATTAGTTCTTTTAATGTCCTGTTGAATCGTTCCACAATGGAAGCCTTTAGAGTACTAAATGTCGAATAATGATTTATTTCATAACGATTCATCAACGACTTAAATTGTATGTTAAAAAACTCTTTACCGTCATCTGTTTGTAGATGCTTAGGTACTCCATACCCAGAGTTGAAAATTTTTTCCATTGCTTCAGAAACATGTGAAGCAGTCTTAGACTTAAGTGCTTCGCCAAAGGCGAGCTTTGAGAAGGTGTCAATAACTGTAAGAAGGTAGCGATATCCCTTATTCGTGGGAGAGTACTTTTGCATATCCACCAAGTCAGCCTGCCATAACCAATTTATTCCCTTTGTAATAACTCTCCGACGTAGAAAATGTTTTCGTGCAGGAGCATGTAATTCATTAATAATACCCCGTCTACTCATTTTCACACAAGTTACTTAGAATATCCTTTTTTTTCAATAATACTTGAAATAATAACCTCAAGTCTGTCTTAACGATCCTCAATATCGGTGGCCCTCACATCAGGAATACTAATAATTAACTCCTCTTGATGTGACATTAGCGATGCTCTTATATCGAGTATAGCCTTGTCAACATATTCTTTAATGACTAAGTCCGAATTCTCTTTTGGAAAGTCTCCATTTTTTAAGCGCCTTCGCTGAATATTAAAGTTTCCATCCGTATCTATGAAGAGTCCTGTCCCAGATTTTTCATATCGTTTTAAATTAGTGTTCTGCTTGTCATGTAAAAAACGTCCAAACTTGTCAACGGACATTATGATTATAATCTTATTTGTTAATGTTTCATAATTATATACTTAATTAGAATATAATTTTAGCCTCTCTTAGTTCCTCAATTATCGATGTAATCTCATTATTGTGGTTTTGATTGCCTGCTGATTCCGATGCTATTAAGAGCTGAAGTCGTTCCACTAATTCATTTGGATCGTTCCAGTAGATTAACTTAGGCTTATTCATCTCAAGTGTCATGAAACCAGACCCACTTATTATTTCTTTTTTCCCTTTGGGTGTAGATTCGGCGACGGGTACCTTAGCTAAAAGTGGTTTAATAATTTTCGAATATTTCAATGCTCTCGTTCCTTTCACTTGTCCATTTGGTTGAAAATTTCTTCGATACACATTTGTTTTTATTAATATTTCTCGATATATTTCCAGGTCATCTGCATTATAATTATTTGGGAGGTGGTGACATATTAAAGAATATAATCCGCTTGTGAGTCGCCAGTTTTGACCATCATCAAATTCAATTATATTGTTGGTTACATTTATTTTGTTATTTCCCAACATTAATTGCCCAGCTTCATTTTTGTATGGTCCATATGTCTTATCCAAAATTCGTTCTCGTGCCAGTTCACTAACATTAAAATTTTTCGGGCTCTCTTCAAACAGAGGTTGAGTTGCTGATAGCAAGGGGGAGGATTGCCTTGATAATACACTTGGTGCTTGGAGAGACGTTTGGCTTGATATTGCAGGTGATTTATTTAAGTGGTGATCGGGTGGTGAGAATGAAAAATCATCGTCTATTGCGGGTTGGGAGTAAAATTGATCATCATCATCATCATCATCATCATCATCATCATCATCATCATCATCATCATCATCTCTATTATCATTACGAGTATTCTCATAATCATCTTCTTCAGCACTTTTCAACCTCCAATCCGATAGATTGTATTCATCTTCTTCAGCATTTGAATTTTTGTTAGGCGCAGTATAAAATGTAAGTTTCCTCTTTTTCATATGCGGAGTTTATTTTCAATCTCCATCTTAGTTTTATCATATTGGTTCTCTTTGTGTTTATTGTACTCAATTTTTTTGGTATGATTAACAAGTTCATTTAGCGGTTCAGTTATCGGCTTAAATGTTTCTTCTAAACCCATAGTATTCTGACTTTTAAATTGTTTTAGCTCTAAAAATTTTTTTTTTAAAGCATTTCGAGTTTTATTCAATTGTGATAAAATATTTTGGTTCATTGTGATGAAATTTTAGAATGTTTCAATCGAAAGAACAATACTGGTTATATCTGTCTCGGAGTCCGGTATGCACTGAGAAATAATTAATAAATCATGATCATATATACCTAATCTGATAAACCGACCTGATAAACCGACCTGATAATCAGACCTGATCTGTTTACCAGGTCTGATAAACCGTATCAGGTCGGATAAACCGACCTGATAATCAGACCTGATCTGTTTACCAGGTCTGATAAACCGTATCAGGTCTGATAAACCGACCTGATAATCAGACCTGATCTGTTTATCAGGTCTGTTTTCATTTTTTAACTGAAATATAAAGGCTGAAAAAAAAAATAAATTTCCCAAGTCCCTTTTCCCAAATAAAAATTTGTAATATTTTTTATATATATATATATATATATATATATATATTTTTTTTTTGTTTTCATTTTTAATCTGAAATATAAAAGTTGAAAAAGAATTTTCCCAAGTCCCTTTTCCCAATAAAAAATTTGTAATATTTTTTATATATATATAAATTTTATTTTTATTTATTATTATTTTTTTTTTTTCATTTTTAATCTGAAATATAAAAGCTGAAAAAGAATTTTCCCAAGTCCCTTTTCCCAATAAAAAATTTGTAATATTTTTTATATATATATAAAATTTTTTTTTATTTAATTATTGAAATTTGTACTTAAATCTATTATAACGTTCCCATCATTCAGCTTTTTATATTGGTGCCGTACCTTCCCGTCACCCGCCTGGCCGAATAAATATGAAACGGTATATTCATCGGCAGCTTGTGAAAGGTAAACTTCCTTTTCACTCTGCAGGCGTTGAAGGCCTGCATCTGAGGGTCTTCCTCAATATCCCTCAAAAGGGCATCGATGTCCTCCTGCGTGACCCCAGTGGGGAGGTTGGAGGCGGTTGAGTTGGAGCTGGTGGAGCTGGTAGAGCTGGTGGAGCTGGATGCGGTGTTGGAGTCGGTGGAGCTGGCGGAGCTGGTAGAGCTGGTGGAGCTGGTAGAGCTGGTGGTGGTGGTGGTGAAACGGTTCATGATGCTGCTGTTGCTGCTGCTGTTGTTGCTGCTGATGCTGGTGGCTGCTCGCTTGCTGGTCGCTGAATGATATTTTTCCTAGACGAGGTCCCTGAATTTATACCCGCCAAGGAGCATATTTCTCCTCCCACTGCTATCCACTTGTACTATGGTATTCGGTCTCAAGGGATAGAACGTCTAGCTTTGTAAAAGGTCAAAGTTTCCACTTCATGTGAAGTGGTTACGAAGGGTATGGGAAGAATTACAGTCTAGCAAAAATTTAAGGCATAAATGCCCACAGTTAAAAGTACCAAATTTTTGGAAACGCTGATAATTATATCTTATTTTTCCCCTAAATATCTAATTATTTCTAAAGGCGGCTGCAAGTTACCAAAACTGTCAAAGTAGTACGAGTCTGATCCTTTCTTATAATACGCCACCCAATGCGTTCCTTCTGATGATGAGTCTGCTAAATTTATTATTCCACACTCGGAATAATGTGGTACTTTGGGTATCTCATCTCTCATATAAACCCCCCGAAAATGTGGAATATTTTTAAAGGCAAACTTCAATATATCAAAATTGGAAAGTGCTCTCTTGGGTAGCTCATTTAATAGTTTTTTTGATTACATTTTTGTTTATTATTAATTTTTGAAAATGATATGCCATAACCTTTCTTGTATGGTTGTAGGTACAAGCCTTTACCCAACGATACAGATTCCATTTTTCTGTTATGTCTCTGGTTTTCCTCAAGTTGTGCCTTTGCCATCTTTGCATTGTTAATTGATTTTACAATTGCAGCGCTACCTGACGCTAAACTACCCACAGCGCTAAGGGCTGTTAAAATAGGTACCAATGGTAAAAAACCACCAACTTTGGGAACTGCTATTACCCGTGGAATTACAACATTTTTCTTACATCCCATTGATTTCGATACTGCACTGCGTGCCACTTTAACAGCATTCAATATGTCGAGTGGCTTATTCTTTCGCAATTCGATGGTTGCCTTTTTGATAATTGATGCAAGAGATTTTTTCACCACTTTCTTTTTCTGTTGCTTTGCTCCCATACCAAATTTCTTTTTTAGCTTCATCATGTTTGTAACAAAATATGATGCAGCCCTCTCACTAATGCTGCTATCTGCTGCTTTTACTCGATCCCATACCCTATCAATTAAAATCGAGTCTGCTTTATGACGTTCCCCCAAATCCTTTGTATTTGAATATGCTATATCGTGTTCCCTACAAGCTTCGTCTAAGCCGTTGATCCCCCGATCACCGCGAGCTAATCGTTTCTCTAGCTTCGTACCAGGTCCACAGTAATTATACCCAGGTATATGAGCCTCAAAGGGAAGAGTGTTTATTAAATTATTTATGAGACCTGTACCCTGTTTGACATTTGATTTATGACTGGTAATATTATAAAAATGTTTACCCATTTTATATCAACCTCAATTAACGACTGGTTGTCTTTGAATGAAGTACATATCTCTAAAACATGCGTTTATTAAGACAAAATAAAAAAATCATAGTAAAAAACATTGAAAGTGGTGGTGATGGTGAGAGTAAACATCCGCGTCACAGCTCACTGCTACCGAACACGATCAGAGCTTTGGTGGTAGGTCCGTCCAATAGCGGAAAAACTAATGTGATGATTGCCTTAATCGAGGACCCAAACGGCCTGAAATTCGAAAATATATACGTCTATTCAAAGAGTTTATATCAACCGAAACATGAGTATTTGGAAAAACTTGTAAAACCAATACGAGGAATGGGATATTATACATTTTCAGCGAATGACAGCGTTTTGTCACCAGAGGAAGCTAAAAACAATTCCATCATGGTGTTTGATGACGTAGCGTGTGAAAAGCAAACTGCTATTCGTAATTATTTTTGTATGGGGCGACATAGAAATATTGATTCATTCTATTTATGTCAAACGTATACACATATTCCAAAACATTTAATATGAGATATTATAATGTTTAAGCAGGACGATATGAACCTTCGTCACATATATCGAGATCATGTTCATTTTGATATGAATTTTGAAACATTCATGGAAATTTCACGAAAGTGTTGGGACGATAAATTTGGATTTCTTGTAATCTCTAAAGACGATGATATGAAAGCTGGACGATATAGAAAAGGATTCGATCAATTTATTATTCTTGAATAAATAATAATGATAATATAAATATAATAATATTATTGTGAATAAAGTCAGTTCAGACTCAAGCATCATAATGACTACATCATTGACAATAGCTCTAAATGGTAATACATCTGTACTTAGCGAGAATTTTTTCCCACAAATTGAGCTAAAACGTAATTATGAATGTGCTCTAATTGATTTTTATACATTCAATTCTATACCGAATGTTGATAAGGGGAACAACTTATTTCATATTGGGAACAAAGTCATTGAAATACCAATTGGCTCATATGAGTTTGATGATATTTCAAAATATATTATTAATAAGCTCAAGGAGTATGAGCTTCAAGACAGTATAAAAATAGAGTGTAATATCAACACTTTACAAGTTCAAGTTATTACTAAAAATGAGACCGTATATTTTAATCATGAACGATCAATTGGTCGTTTATTTGGATTTAATAAACGAAAATTAAGACCGCATGAGAAAGAAGTTTACATCTCGGATAATCCCGTCAATATTTTAAAAATAAATTCTGTTAGATTGGAATGCAACATTATAAGCGGGTCATATGTAGGGAATAAATCAAATCATGTGCTTCATGAATTTGGAATCAATGTCCCCCCTGGATATAAAATGAACATAACACCACGAAATTTGATTTATTTGCCTGTGAACACCAGAGAAATAAGCACACTAGAAATACGGATAACTGATCAGGACGGAGATTTAGTTAATTTGCGTGGAGAAACTGTATCAATCCGTCTCCACTTACGACCTACAGAATGATTATTTACAATAAAAGGGGTACTCATCGATCCTTTGATAACATTATCAAATCTAAAGCTGAAGTGAAAGCACCATCATCTTCACATCAACGCCCGGCCCTCACATTAAAAAATAAATTAATTTTGAAATCGTTGGGATTTAATATTAAATAAAGTTTATCAACTAATATTCAAATGAATGAGATCTTTTATGTCCAGGAAAAGCCTGCTAACGATGAATCTATTATTAAAAAAGAGTTTCATTCATATTATCCATATCAGCAGAACTTCAAAGCAAATGATGAAGTACGAATCAGTTTGCAAAACCAAGATTTGTATGTCCTTCCATGTGAAAGTTTTCTCCATTTTGAAGGAACGCTTAGCAAAATTATTGACTCAAATACAGGAACGACTAGTACAAATGGCGTTAGCGGTTTGCTCAAAAATAATTGTATGGCCTATTTTCTGGATGAAATAAGATATGAGTTGAATGGCTGTGAATTGGATAGGACGCGATTTACTGGAATAACAACGACTATTAAGAACTTTCTCTCAGTCGGCCAACAGGAAGGAGCGGCTTATCGCAATGCGGGGTGGAGTGGCGGGGACAATATCCCTTCTGGAGGACATTTCAGTTTTTCTGTACCTTTAAAAATGTTGATAGGGTTCGCTGAAGACTATAAGAAAGTCGTTTTAAACTGTAAACATGAGCTCGTTCTGTTACTTACGAAAAACCTTGATGATATGTTTGTGAAAAATGTTGATGGAAAAATCCATAATATTGCTATAAATAGTATAAGTTGGAAGATCCCCCACATCGTTCCAAGTGACAGTGCTAAAATTAAAATGTTTAATGTAGTAAAGAGTGGAGCTAGCCTCCCACTCGCATTCCGGAGTTGGGATTGTTATATAAATCCGACATTGGTTCAGGGAACACATCATATATGGAATGTCAAGATGTCTGCAAATAGAGAACGTCCACGTTTTGCAGTTATTGCATTTACATTGAATGGAAAACTAATTACAAACAATTTGAGGAATGCAAAGGTATATCTTAATTCTGAAGTATATCCCTATGAGGATTTGAATGTTAAATATAATGAGAATCGGTTTGCTGTCTTGTATGACATGTATACAAAATTTCAAGAGAGCTATTACAATCGAGAACCCCGAGCTCTTTTATCTCCGATGGAATTCATGTCGAAGGCTCTTATTGTGGTTGTTGATCTCTCATACCAGAACGAGAGTGTCAAATCAGGAGCGACTGATATAAAAATTTCCACTGAACTAACTGTTGCGAGTGAGATAAATACAAAGGCATATTGCCTTCTCATCCATGATCGACTAGTTGAATACTCGCCACTAACTGGATTGGTTCAGCGTATCGTCTAACAATTTGGAAAGGATTACTTCATTTAAATTTTTGAATTCATTGCAAGTAGACGTACACGGATCCATCAGAATGCTAACACTAAAAAACAAAGACATCATCTCAAGCAGTAATAGCATTCAACAACTTGTAATAAAAATAAATAATTTCATGAAAATGTTTAAACATCAAATTTTCCCCGAACATGAGCAATATCTGGAGGAGTCGCTCAAATATTTTTATAAAAGGATGGCTGATACACCGCTGGTTTCTAATATTCATGGGCAACATTTCACATCTTGTTGTTGGGCACATGATAATGTCGAGGATGGAGTTGATACATGTGCTTGCCATTTCTTTACTGTACGCTCACAAAAATCATTAAAAATTATGAAAATGTATGTTAATTTGGAACATCGCTTTTGATTATTATACTTGAAAAATAAAATTATATTTACAAAAAAAAATAAATAAATTGATAGCATTTTTTTAATGGTGGAAATGGGATATGGGATATTTCTTTTGCAGCCTTTACTTTTCAGATTGACTGTGGATTTGAGTTTGGGTGGATGGGGTGTTTCACATTGCACCGAGTGTTGAGAAACCGTTACAAGTGCATCCTTCACCATCCCTACTTTGGTGAGCTAATTGAGCAGGTTGTTGCACGCACTTGATCTAGTGTAGGTGGGATGAGGGTGGGAAAATTTGACTGCTCTGATCCTCTTTCCAGCGGCGCTACAGTGGGAAAACAAGTGACCTTTTTCAAGTGAGGTATCTCACAGGGAAAATCACAGTCCTGAGTCGTGGGTGGGAACATGTTTCGACTCTGGCGCCCTTGTTCACTTACACCCCGTCCCTTTATCAAGTGAGGATGTTGCCTGAACGTTCACGTCTGGAGCCCTTGTTCACTTACACCCCGTCCCTTTATCAAGTGAGGATGTTGCCTGAACGTTCACGTCTGGCGCCCTTGTTCACTTACACCCTGTCCCTTTTTCAAACGAGGATCGTGGGTGAACGTACACGGGATGCACCGCCGCCGTGCGCCCTTTTTCAATTGCCTTAAGTGGGTGAACGTACACGTGTGGGTCAGGATCACTCCTGTCGGTGCAGGATCTCCCCGGTGCGCCCTTTTTCAATTGCCTCACCCTCTAAGTGAGGGGTCGTCGGTGCACGTGCATCGATCCGGGGTCGCTACCGGGATCGCTCCGTTGCATTCGCACTCGTATCCATATCCCTGTGGGAATCCCTTGAACACTTGATCTCAAGTGTCCTTTTACATGCACTGACCCTAATTTATTCCATCTTTATTACCCCCTCTTATGACAGGTTCATATCTCCCCCTAACTAAGTGCATTTTTATTATCTAAACCACTCTAATTTTGACAGCTAATCCATTAATTGCATTTTTATTACCCTTTTTACCGACATCAAAGGTCCCGAAACCAGGCTTATTTAACTACTAGAATAGTCCAAGAGGATCAAATATTTTAAATACTTCTGAGACTACATCGCGTCTCGTTATTTTGGAGTTTGTGGCAACTTGTGTTTTGCCGCAAAGTTTGTCGATCTTGGGATTCCAAATGATTCCAAGAGTTTTGACACTGCAATCTTCATACGCAGTATCTTCCAACTGAACTTCAGGGATTATGTCATCTTTGTTTAATCCCTGTAGTAGTTGATTACTGTTTGCGCACCATTTCCGTAATTTAAACCCAGAACTTAGCAAAATTTTGTTTAGCTCAGTTCTTATCTGCAGGGCTTCGGGCATTGTGTCTGCTCCAGTGATGCAATCATCCACGTAGAAATAATTTTTAAGTGCATGAGATCCAACCGGATAATGCTGCATTTGTTTAGTTGCCAAATGTTCTAAGCACTTCGTTGCTAAATATGGTGCTGATTTTGTGCCATATGTCACCGTTTTCAGACGGTAATATTTTAGCGTTTCCGATGGGTTATTTCTCCATACTATCATTTGATAGTGTTGATCTTTTGGATTAATCCAAATTTGCCTGTACATTTTCTCAATGTCGGCAGTGAATACATATTTGTGTATTCTAAAGCGTAGCAATATCGACATTAATGAATTTTGCACTGTTGGGCCTTTGTGCAACAAATCATTTAACGACTTTCCAGAGGATGTCACTGCTGATGCGTCGAAAACCACACGTAATTTTGTTGTGTGACTATCTGGTTTCAACACACAATGATGTGGGATGAAATAGTGTGCCATTGGTAAATTTACCAAAGGAACTTCTTTCATGTGTCCAAGCTCTTCATATTCCTTCATGAAGTTTATATAGCCTTCTTTGATCACATGATCTCTCTGCAGCCTTTTTTCTAGGGATAGAAATCGTCGCGTGGCAATGTCACGACTCTCCCCCAGGGCTGATGTATGCTCCAGAAATGGTAACTGGACGATGAATCTTGAGTCTTGTGCTCGCTGAATATTTTCTAGGAAGTGGGCCTCACATTGCCTTTCAACTGGTGAATAACACTTCTTTTCGGGTTGAAAGTTGTCAAGCTCCCAGAACTTCTCTAGTTGCTCATCTACTTTCTCTGCCTCCGTGAGAACTGCACAAACGGACGATGTTCTTTTTTCATTTAATATTTTTCCAGCTACAATCCAGCCAAGCTTGGTATTTTGTAGTCGCGGTAGTCCCTTGTGAAGGTGTAGGTTTTCTGATAGCATTATTTCAAAATAATGCTCTGCTCCAATCAGCAAGTCTATTTTTCCTGGACTTCCGAAATTAGGGTCAGCCAACGTGATGTTCGGAATTTTCCAATTTTCCGTAGAGATTGGATATGTCGGCTGATCAGCAACAATGTGAGGCATTACCATCGCTTCCAGTCTTGAGACAAAGTTTCCATATTTTGACTTTATCTCTACATTGACTCTGGAGCTTGACGTGTGTGCCTTTCCACCTATGCCGTTTATTTTAAGCATAGAGTTCGTGGTTTTCAATGACAATTTCTGAATTGCTCTCTCAGAAATTGCATTTATCTGGGATCCAGAGTCTAATAGTGCTCTGAATTCAGCCATTTGTCCATTGTTGCCTACGACGATGACTCTTGCCGTGGCTAGGAGGACGTAGTTTTCTTGTCTGCCATTTACTGATGCTGCAGTAATGGTCTCTTGGTTGTCAGCAACCTTTTTTAGGTGCAGTAGTGTATTATGTCCTTTGTTGCATGTAAAGCAATTCCTCCTTGTGCATGTTTTGGAGGTATGATTTGCACTCAGACATTTAACACATAATTTGTTCTTTTGCGTCCAGCTAAGTCGCTCTGCTGGAGTCTTTTTTAAAAAATCATTACATTTAAAAATGCTATGATTTGGCTTTTTGCAAAAGAAGCAATTAAATTGTGCTTCTGCTCCTGCAGCACACGTGCTCGGCTTTTTGATTTTCTCACCGGATATGGCCTCCAGCGTGAGAAATCTTTGCTCCAAGAATTCCAAAAATTCCTGTATTGATTGTAAATTCCTTGTATCTGGAATTGACTGCTCATACAGCAAGTGTGTTTGGCGATCCAATTTGTTTGTTAATAAGTGTAAAAGGATTGGATCCCAATTATCCGTTTTAATTGCAATATTATTTAATGCAGATAATGTTTCTTTTATATTATCATGCAGTGCCTTTATTCCTTTTGCATCATTAGATATGGGTGCGACATCTAACAATTTTTGGATAAGAGTGTTGCATAGCACTCTTTTGTTGCTATATCGTTCTTGCAACATTTTCCAGGCTGTCGCATAATTGCTTTCTGTAAGCGACAAGTGACGAATTAAACGTTCCGCCTCTCCAATTAAATTAGTTTTTAAATACCACATTTTTTGAATTGTGGGTATTGTTGATTCATGAATCATTTTCTTGAATAAGTCATGAAATTGTTGCCATTGTAGGTAATTTCTATCAAATTTGGGAATTGTTACCTTTGGCAACGGTAATGCAGCCGCCGTAGGGGAACTGGCTACCGTAGCAGCTTTCCTTTCTCCTCCAAATGTCACTTGGAAGGACACAATGGCATCTTCGGCCTTTAAATATCGGGAATCGTCATATCCCAATTCCTTAGGATTTTGAAATTTTTTGTGTATTTGGACATGAATGTTTTTAATTTCATTCCAATATTAAAAAATAATTGCCTCAAAATGTTGGCATGTGTCGAGCGTTACTTTGCTCATGATGCGCTCCAAGCTGTCGATCAGCGCCCTTTGCTCGCGAAATTAAGCAAGCAAAGCAAAGAGAAAGACGTGAAATTTCGACCTCCGCACAAAACTTAAAATATCAATACAAAGACACCAATTCTATTGCTGAGTTCCAGCACAGAGCTAAATAAAGCAGTGAAATATAAGTATTTTGTGCATTTAAGACACTGTGTCATCTTAAAAGCTGACAAAACTTAATTTCTTTAAAACCAAGCCAAATCAATAACACAAAAGTTAAAGAGTAGAAAACAAACTACACCGGCACTTTACAAAAACAAAACAATTAAAACACTCAACCAAAACACAAAGCAATAAACGCGAATCCGAAACACTATAATATCACTCAATTCAACAAAAGCACTCAATCTACAAAACAACAACAACATGTCTGCTGCTAAGCGACTGCGAGAGCGTTCCAACACGGAGTTGAAAGCGCCCGATGCCACATCGACTCAAATGCTTCAACTCATCAATGCGAGGTTTGATGAGCAGAAGGATATCCTTTCCAAGGAGCTGCGGGAAAGTGAGGCACGCGTTCTCCGCAACCTTCAGGAGAAGTTCCAGGCGATGGCAGCAGAGATATCCAACCTCACTCAAAGAGTCACTCAACTGGAGAATGAGGTAAAGAAGGTAGACGAGCTGCAGCAAAGGGTCCAGGAATTGGGGAGCCAATTGTCAACTAAGGGCTCTGCCAATGGCCTTGTAGGACAGTTGAAGCAGCAAGTCGTGGACTTGGACGCAAGGCTGGCAGCCAAATGCAACGCAGAAGAGGAAGCTGCGGTCGCAACCAATTTGCGTTGGCATGGTGTCCCACAGGTCGAGGGCGAAAACTTAAAGACGCTATACCACAAGCTGTGCTTCTCGCTGAACTTAACCCCGCCCCCTCCTGTAAGGACCATTTTCCGCACACGGCCACGTCGATCGGGTCAAACATTTGTAGACCCGGTCATAATTATAAAATTCGAGCATGTGCTCGCCAAGGCGGAGCTACTGCGAGCAATAGGGGCATACCGGCGAAATAATAAAAAACAACTAAGCCTGCAGCTGATCGGGTTTGAGTCGCCAGCTCTAATATATCTAAATGAGCAGCTGACAAAACCCAACTACGATATATTCAAAGAGGCCATGCGATGCAAAAAGCACAACCAGCTAACAGGTGTTTTTACACGGCGTGGTGTGGTGTACGTGAAGCTGAGCGACGGAGGGGAACCTCGATATGTGCAAAGCTTACATGAGCTTTCTGAGCTGATCAACGATGCTGGCGGCGCCGATAAGAGCACATTTCGAAATTAAGAAGCTTCACTCAATTTTGTATCTCCTATGTTTACACATAACTATAATATTTATTAGATTTAAAATTAATGTAGGTCGCTATGTTTTCTTTATGTCCTTTTCAGTAGGTTTCAAATGCCTTAATTTATGCATAATATCTGTGCAACAGGTAATTTTTCTTATATACTTGAAATGGAAGGCAGTGTAGATGTATCCCATAGCCATACCTTGCTGCGCATACTTGCAAAGCAGAGATCGGGCCTTAAAATTTGCCACATAAACGCTCAAAGTCTGCCGAAAAAAAATGAGGAGTTCAGATATATGTTTGTCAATTCTGGGTTAGATGTCATATGCGTATCTGAAACGTAGTTTATACAAGATTTCTGTGACTCGTTAATTTCTTGTGATGGTTATTATGTTTACCGTGGGGATCGTGTCAGTCATGGGGGGGGTGTAGCAATTTTTGTGTCGAAAAAATTAAAGACAAAGTTCGTATGTAAGCATCCGGATAATAGTCAGATAGAGTATATTTTCCTAGAGATAAGCAATAAATTTGCATCAAGTAAAATCCTTATTGGATGCATTTACCGCCCACGATGTGATATTACTTATAATGAAATAATTAGTTTGCTAGGAGATATATCGCTAAATTATGCAGACATTATAGTAGCTGGAGATCTGAATAGCAACATGCTGAGGGAAACGCATCTTAAAAATGAATTTGAATCTATAGGCATGCACTTGGTAAACTCTGTATTTCCAACACATTTCAGCAGAACTTGCAGCTCTTTGTTAGATGTCTTCTTTGTTTCTGACGTTAAAAAAGTATATCTGTTTGACCAACTCATCGTGCCTTCGTTCTCAAAACATGACCTTATATATTTGACCTACAACTTTGACCTCCAATACAATGACGAATCGATAGTATTTAGAGACTTTAAGAACCTTGACTATGGCTTGCTCATGACTGAATTTGATAATTGCAACTGGAATAATATTTTCGTATCTCCAACAGTAGACCAGCAACTTGCACAGTTTCAAAACAACATCAGCTATTTATACGAAAACTTTGTTCCGGTCAAAACAAAAGTGATTAAACATTCCGTCAAATCTTGGTTTAATAATGACATCAAGCTAGCAATAAAATCCCGAAATGACGCATACCAAAATTGGAAAAGGTATAGGACGCCAGAACATTATGGACGATTCAAATTACTGAGAAAGACGGTGACCAAACTAATTGACTCTGCAAAGACTAACTTTTACAGCAGTAGATTTCAAACAACAGCATCCACCTCACGCACTTGGAAAGAAATAAAGTCATTAGGAATAGGCAGGAAACCAGCAGCGCCGGAACAGGTTGTTGACATAGAGGAATTAAACATAAGTCTGTCGAAATGCAATGTACCTGAAATCTGCGAAAACAATATGTACCTGAGATCAGTACCTCGAAACCTCTGTGATAGTAGATTTAGATTTGTTTGTGTCAATCAGTGTGAAGTGCTCGTCAATATTCTTAAAATCAAATCAGACGCAGTTGGACTTGACGACATGAATCCTAAATTTATAAAAGTATTGTTACCAAAAATCCTAATATATATAACATATATATTCAACACGGCCTTTACAACTTCCACGTTTCCAGACCGTTGGAAAATCGCGAAAATTATCCCTGTTCCAAAGGCAAACAAAGAATATAGGCCCATTTCTATTCTCCCGTACCTATCAAAGGCCTTTGAGAATATAATGGCATCTCAAATTAACTCGTTCATCCATGATAACGCTTTACTGAACAATAACCAATCAGGATTTAGGAAACACCGCAGCTGCACCTCGGCAATTTTAAAAATAGCAAATGATATACGAGAATATGCTGACAACTCCAATGTGACGCTTCTTGTACTACTTGACTATAGTAAAGCCTTTGACACCGTTAATCATAATGTCCTATGTGCAAAATTAGTAAATCAGTTCAACTTCTCAAAAACTGCTGCCAAACTAATGACATCATATTTACAAAACCGTCGTCAATCTGTCGTTGTGTCAAATGTATCGTCGTCTTTTGTGTTTACAAAACGCGGTGTGCCGCAAGGTTCTGTACTTGGTCCGCTTTTGTTCACCCTTTATGTAAATGATCTTCCCTCCATGTTGTCAAGTTGTGATGTCCATATGTATGCAGATGACGTCCAAATGTATGTGAGCCGTCCCCTACATAGAATAAATGAGTGTGTAGACATATGTAATAATGAACTGGTCAAAATAAGCAACTGGGCAAAAGAAAACGGACTAGGACTGAATCCGTCAAAATCCAAGTGCATAATTATTTATAAAAAGAAACTCAGTCTTAACATTGGGCCCTTACTTTTAAATGACAGCCCTATTGAATACGTAGAAAGAGCGACCAATTTGGGTTTTATTTTTAATAATACGCTAAACTGGAGTGATCATATTAACACCGCGGTTGGGAAAACGTATGGATTGCTAAGATCGCTTTATTTGGTTAGAAACTTTCTACCCCTAAATGTAAGAATGTTGCTTGCGAAAGCTTGCCTGATCCCCACATTATTCTATGGGATCGAATTATTTGCTAATTGCGACTCAAACAGTCAGCACAAACTTAAAATGGCCTTCAATAGCATTACAAGATTCGTATTTAATTTGCGACGATTTGATCACGTAACTAGACTATCATACAATATATTTGAACTCCACTTGGCAGATTGGATAAAAATGAGAGTGCTAATTTACTTACAAAAAATAATTTTTTCCAAATTACCAATTTATTTGTATGAAACACTTAGATTCTCCACTTCACGAAGGTCAAATATTATTATACAAATAAGGCACAGATCCCTGCCTTGTGAACGACAGTTGTCGAGAGAGGCTGTAAATAAAACGAGCGTCTGACGTTGTTGAGTTGATATTTCAAACTAAATTTATTTCTTAAAATCCTAACTTAGGTAGCTAACATGAGAATGGAAATTACTTATTTCTAGACCCACGGATCGGTATATCTCCGACCGCGGGAAACCTTCTATGGTCTTTATCTTTAACATATGGTGACCACTCGCAGGAGGTCATATAACCCACCAAGCGTTCTAGGTACCTAGCTGAGATAGGTATGCACATTTGCTAGAGTGCAGGACATCTGCATCCCAGACGCAACAATTTGGTGTTGTTTTATTGCTTAAACATAGACAGGCTCTTATCTCTCTGATATTCATATTTGTGTGTTCTTTCTGAACATTCTGCCAAAGGCCGGCAAAACTGACATAAGATTTACATAATTTATTGCTTATGTGTAATTGCTTTTAACGATTTAGTGGACTGTAATTATTTATTTCATTTCATTTTTCAACTTAAATCTTGCTCTTCTTGTTTATTTATATTTCCTTTTCAACATTAGATTTTCTTATGTCTTAAATTTCCATTCGTTTTATTTTGTGTTTCTTAATAATAAAAATAATCGTGTTCTTATGAACATTCTGCCAAAGGCCCGGCAAGCTTGACATTTAGTGAACAATATATTTTATTTTTGATATTTGTGCAAACAACGATTTAAGTGGACTGTAAATTTTTATAATTTTTTAACATATATATTTTTACTTAATTATTTGATATTAATTTCCTTGCAACGGGCCGGCAAATGTTATGGCTTCTAATCTTTGCCTAATTAAACATTTTTTCACAAAATATATTATCAAAACTGCTATAACTATCAATGAAAATATAAAACCAGCGTGTCTGGAAATTTGATGGATATGCAATTGTGGATGGTATTATTTTTCTTAATTTTTGAACAATTATTTTTAAATTAAGCAATCGGTATTGAAACTATTCGTTTTATCTAATATTTCATGATTTTAACTCCAGCTTTCTAAATACCTCCGAAGTGAGGTCCTGCCGGGGGAATATTACGTTACCTAACTCCTGATCTAACTTGCGTTTTTATGATATTTTATACTCTTTTTTTTTTCTTTACAAAAACAAAAAATAATTATATTTCTAATAAAAAAGAATTTTTAATAAAGTTGACTAAGCTGCTGCTTCTTCCGCTTCTGCCGCGCCGCCGTCGTCTTTAATGTTGATGTTGTTGTTTCTGCTGCTGCTGTCGTCGCTGCCGCCGTTGTTGGCTGTAGGACGATTTTCTGATGCCGCCTGTATCGTCGCTGCGGCTGTAGTTGTTTTTGCAGACTTCTTTGCTGCCGTGCGGTCTTCCCTCCTTCTGTACCCGTCTTGAGTTGGATACTTAAAAAACCAACCAATGGAGGTGGAACAATTTTTTGTTTTTTTTTTTTTTTGTATTATTTTTTAATTTAATGCACTTTTTATTTCTTTTTTTTTTTTTTTTTTTCTTTTAAACACATTCACTACTGATATTCATGGCTTCAGCACGCCTTACCATTTCTTCCATGGTATTTCAGCAACCTAAATGGTGCTAGTATTTTAAAACATAAAAGACTCTTTTGTGTCTTTTTGTTCATATATTTATTCTCTGTTCCTTACCACGGGTGGGGGGACACAAGAGATTTTTATTTTTAGCAACCTTAATACTTTTAAGGTGCTGGTTTATAACTCTGAACCTCTTACCACAGGGGGGAAAGTTGCAGAGCGGCCGAAGGACAAAAATGTCGAGAGAGGCTGTACATGAAACAAGCGTCTGACGTCTTTGATCGAGCGGCCAAAGTACCACAAAATGTCAGAGAGGCTGTAAAAAAAGAGACACGCGTCTGACGTGGTTGAGATGATAAAACAAACTCTAAGGACCAAAACGAGACTCTGAACCTCTTACCACAGGGGGGAAGGTTGCAAAGCGCTCGAAGGACCAAAATGTCGAGAGAGGCTGTACATAAAACGAGCGTCTGACGTTGTTGAGTTGATATTTCAAACTAAATTTATTTCTTAAAATCCTAGCTTAGGTAGCTAACATGAGAATGGAAATTACTTATTTCTAGACCCACGGATCGGTATATCTCCGACCGCGGGAAACCTTCTATGGTCTTTATCTTTAACATATGGTGACCACTCGCAGGAGGTCATATAACCCACCAAGCGTTCTAGGTACCTAGCTGAGATAGGTATGCACATTTGCTAGAGTGCAGGACATCTGCATCCCAGACGCAACAATTTGGTGTTGTTTTATTGCTTAAACATAGACAGGCTCTTATCTCTCTGATATGCTATAAGATTATGGAACCAATTACCAAGCTATCTAAGAAATATTAGCAGTGCCGCGCAGTTTAAGGCAAAACTTATTGCACACTTTCAAGAACAAAATGTGACATAAAATAAAACAAAGCGACCGTAGTTTTTAATTTTAGTATAAGAATAACTAAAAATTGTATAACATATAGATGTGATCTGATAAGGAACTTGTCCTGTGTGACTAGCGCATTAACTTATAAGTATCTTGTACTTGTAGTGTTAGGAAGAAATCTTCAAATAAATAAATAAAAATAATAAAAATAAAAAACATGGACTCAATTTCTAGATCCTCTTCCGTAGATGCAATTGACTCTGTCTCAGTTTTTAATGCTGCGAGCTTAGTGTTGAATATATTTTGGTATTCAACTACTAAATTTTTTATTTCGATAAAATAATTAATTATAAAATAATGATGGCTGCTTGAATCTCCTTTTAAAATGGCTCGTATTTTGGCATCTCTGCTGGCAAAATTTGTCCAGAGTCCCTCCAGATTTGCCAACCGCTCCGTATAATATGCAGGTTTGGTTTTCCTGCTGTCGGAATCCTTCTTGAAGTTCCTTATCAGAGATTGAATGCGCTCGCCCAGCGCCTGCTGTTCATCCAATAACGTGGTGATATTTGACGATGCCATTTTACTTTATTAAATAAACCTTAAGAGGTATTTTGTTATGATGTGCCTCGACTCACACCGTGGTTTATTAATATTAGTAAAAGTATCGTAATCACGTAGAAATTGCAGATTGGTTCGCCGAGTTGACCAAATCTGTGCTTTGAGTTATCTCAGGTCGCCTTGTTGACCTTTATTGCTTCTTTTTTTTTTTTTTGACTGTCTATCGCCAAGTTGTTAGCAGTTAGCACCAGAGTTCGCCAAGTGAACTTCTGTTTAAATGCTGATTGGTCGCCTTGTTGACCAATTAATCACTAACGTGATTGCTTCAGTTGACTTGAAAAAAATTTTTTTTTTTTTTTAATCAACTGTCGAACAAAATGCGGTTCGAAGTCGGGGGTCACCAAATATGACCACTTAATCACTAACGTGATTGCTGCAGTTGATTTAAAATAATTTAAATCAAATTTCGAAAACAAGTGCGTTTCCAAGTCGGGGGTCACCAAATGTTGACCCAATAATCACTATCGTAATTTCTTTAATTGATTTAAAAGAACTTTAAATCAACTTTTCGAACAGAGTGCGGATCGTAGTCGGGGGTCACCAAATGTGCGGATTCAGGATAAATCCTAATGCTGAAATGGTTTTAGTTGCGTGCCTCAGGTTCAGTACCAGTGGCAATGGTCGCCGCAATAAGTACAATACCAATTGGGCTGCGGAGAAGTGAATACTCAAAGAGTTCTTTTCGTACTGATTTTATTGGATACTGCATGGGGTTTATATACATGTTTTCGGGTCAAAGGGTATTTACTTAGGTCTACTTTTGGGTTACATGGGTTTATCCTATAAAAACATAAACAGCTGGATACAGCCATGGGAACTACTTAGATAACTAATTCCTGTGACGTCTGCATGCAAATGGTGTGAAGAACGTGACCGATCGCGGGATTCTTGTTTATGACCCGTAATCACACATGTGTGCGCGGACCTGCGTGACGCGGGTATCGCGAGTTCCCCTAGTTTATTTAGGTAGATGGGCAGCGTCCAGATGCAATCTTATCAATAGATGGCTGGTGGCAGCTGCGAGCAATTATCTTCTTGACGAAATTGTACACCCCCAAACTGCATCTATTAATCATTACCTCTTGATCTGAAAACCAATGAAAGCAGAACAGAGGTCTTATTTCATTATCCCATGCACAGAATATTCAGGCATTTGAAGCCTGCTTTAAGCACTCTAATTTGTTCAAAGTAATTGTACCGGCCCACAATAACACTCATTTAAGAGCACTAATGCAGGTTTTTAAATAGGAGGAACATATGAAAAAATACAAGTATTTTAACATACATAAGAACTCCACCGGTAATACGCTTACATACATAAAGGTATAGTACTAACCACAATTGTAAGTTGTACTACCCGTATGAAGCACAAGTTCAACTACGAACGTTTTAACCGCAACAACTTTAATATACGCTATTGGAGCTGGAATTACCGCGGCTGCTGGCACTAGACTTGCCCTCCAATTGGTCCTTGTTAAAGGATTTAAAGTGTACTCATTCCAATTACAGGGCCTCGGATATGAGTCCTGTATTTTTATTTTTCGTCACTACCTCCCCGAGCTGGGAGTGGGTAATTTATCTAGAGTTCAACCAAAGTAACGATCTTGCGATCGCTTGGTTTTAGCCTAATAAAAGCACATGTCCCATAAGGTTCATGTTTTAATTGCATGTATTAGCTCTAGAATTACCACAGTTATCCAAGTAACTGTTAACGATCTAAGGAACCATAACTGATATAATGAGCCTTTTGCGGTTTCACTTTTAATTCGTGTGTACTTAGACATGCATGGCTTAATCTTTGAGACAAGCATATAACTACTGGCAGGATCAACCAGAATAATGTTTTTTTTTATTTCATATTTCTTTCATATTAGTGAATAGAAATTAGCAATATAAATATTTGTATACAGATTTTATCAATATATATTTTTCTTTTTCTCATCGAATACGGCCATAATTATATAGCAATCGTATTCGCAGCATTTGTATTCATATAAATTTATGTTTTTAATTTTAATACATTTTTTATATATGCATATATTTCATTCAAAAATATCATTTTATTTCCAACATACATAATTGTATCACCCATACAATTTTGTTTAATCAATATTAATATTGAATTAAATCATTTGCAATTTGATAATAAATTTAAAATTTATTATTTTCGTAAAAGCATTTCTCATGGTAATATATTAATATAAAACCAAGAACATATGAAAAAGTTACATATAAAAATGAAACTTAAATCATATTGTGATATGTGAATACAATAATACTAAAAATTAATATTAATGCAACACATTTTTTGTGGTAGGATCAAATATAATATAAATTATATCTGCCTACCGCCATAATTTAACGATAATAATTGGAAACTAGAATTGTTATTCAATTTTGGCCTTTGTTTCAACTCTATTATCTTTTTATAATAAATATATATCGCACTAAGCCAAAAATCTAAGAAACTTAGATAACAAATTTTATAACGATATTATTTATGATTTAAACCATTTAATATTAGTATAATCAAAAATATATGAAATCACATAACATTTTGTATTATACTTGATGGACAACCACTGCCCATCTTATATAGGTTTTTTGCACCGATGTCTTGAAAACGGGTATTTATAACTGCATTTTCCACCCACCGTATAGTTTCCCTATATAAATAGAGAAAATTATTTAATATGGTACTGAAATGCACAAACATATAAAATGTTTGCATATTTCATATAATACCATCAATATTTCATATTATTGAACAAAATATATGCGAAGCAAATATTTTGAACAATGACCGGTCGGCAACCACTGCCTACCCTATATAGGTTTTTGGCCCCGCTGTCTGGCACCAGGCCATTTATCGTATGGGGAAAATGGTATACATAGAGAAAATCTCTATAATCGTATCAAAATACACAAATATTTCAAAATGTTTGCATATTTCATATAATACGACTATTATTTTATATTATATTATAAAATATTTCATATTATTGAACAAAATATATGCGAAGCAAATATTTTGAACAATGACCGGTCGACAACCACTGCCTACCCTATATAGGTTTTTGGCCCCGCTGTCTGGCACCAGGCCATTTATCGTATGGGGAAAATGGTATACATAGAGAAAATCTCTATAATCGTATCAAAATACACAAATATTTCAAAATGTTTGCATATTTCATATAATACGACTATTATTTTATATTATATTATAAAATATTTCATATTATTGAACAAAATATATGCAAAGCAAATATTTTGAACAATGACCGGTCGACAACCACTGCCTACCCTATATAGGTTTTTGGCCCCGCTGTCTGGCACCAGGCCATTTATCGTATGGGGAAAATGGTATACATAGAGAAAATCTCTATAATCGTATCAAAATACCCATATATTTTAAAATAATTGCATATTTCATATAATACGACTATATATATTATATTATAAAACTTTACAACTTTAAGTTTTCATAATATAATATTTCCATATGTATTTTTTCCAACTTTATTTTCTCATTATATCATATTTCCATATGTATTTTTTCCAGCTATACGTTTTCATAATATAATATTTCCATATGTATTTTTTCCAGCTATACGTTTTCATAATATAATATTTTCATATGTATATTTTTCCAGCTATACGTTTTCATAATATAATATTTCTATATGTATTTTTTCCAGCTATACGTTTTCATAATATAATATTTCCATATGTATTTTTTCCAGCTATACGTTTTCATAATATAATATTTTCATATGTATATTTTTCCAGCTATACGTTTTCATAATATAATATTTTCATATGTATATTTTTCCAGCTATACGTTTTCATAATATAATATTTCCATATGTATTTTTTCCAGCTATACGTTTTCATAATATAATATTTCCATATGTATATTTTTCCAGCTATACGTTTTCATAATATAATATTTCCATATGTATTTTTTCCAGCTATACGTTTTCATAATATTATATTTTCATATGTATATTTTTCCAGCTATACGTTTTCATAATATAATATTTCCATATGTATTTTTTCCAGCTATACGTTTTCATAATATAATATTTCCATATGTATTTTTTCCAGCTATACGTTTTCATAATATAATATTTCCATAATATTTTCATATGTATATTTTTCCAGCTATACGTTTTCATAATATAATATTTTCATATGTATATTTTTCCAGCTATACGTTTTCATAATATAATATTTCCATATGTATTTTTTCCAGCTATACGTTTTCATAATATAATATTTCCATATGTATTTTTTCCAGCTATACGTTTTCATAATATAATATTTTCATATGTATATTTTTCCAGCTATACGTTTTCATAATATAATATTTCCATATGTATTTTTTCCAGCTATACGTTTTCATAATATAATATTTTCATATGTATTTTTTCCAGCTATACGTTTTCATAATATAATATTTCCATATGTATTTTTTCCAACTTTATTTTCTCATTATATTATATTTCCATATGTATTTTATCCAACTTTATTTTTTATAATATAATATTTCCATATGTATTTTTTCCAGCTATACGTTTTCATAATATAATATTTCCATATGTATTTTTTCCAGCTATACGTTTTCATAATATAATATTTCCATATGTACATTTTTCCAGCTATACGTTTTCATAATATAATATTTCCATATGTATTTTTTCCAGCTATACGTTTTCATAATATAATATTTCCATATGTATTTTTTCCAGCTATACGTTTTCATAATATAATATTTTCATATGTATATTTTTCCAGCTATACGTTTTCATAATATAATATTTTCATATGTATATTTTTCCAGCTATACGTTTTCATAATATAATATTTCCATATGTATTTTTTCCAGCTATACGTTTTCATTATATCATATTTCCATATGTATATTTTTCCAGCTATACGTTTTCATAATATAATATTTCCATATGTATTTTTTCCAGCTATACGTTTTCATAATATAATATTTCCATATGTATTTTTTCCAGCTATACGTTTTCACAATATAATATTTCCATATGTATTTTTTCCAGCTATACGTTTTCATAATATAATATTTTCATATGTATATTTTTCCAGCTATACGTTTTCATAATATAATATTTTCATATGTATATTTTTCCAGCTATACGTTTTCATAATATAATATTTCCATATGTATTTTTTCCAACTTTATTTTCTCATTATATCATATTTCCATATGTATTTTATCCAACTTTATTTTTTATAATATAATATTTCCATATGTATTTTTTCCAGCTATACGTTTTCATAATATAATATTTCCATATGTATTTTTTCCAGCTATACGTTTTCATAATATAATATTTCCATATGTATTTTTTCCAGCTATACGTTTTCATAATATAATATTTCCATATGTATATTTTTCCAGCTATACGTTTTCATAATATAATATTTCCATATGTATTTTTTCCAACTTTATTTTCTCATTATATCATATTTCCATATGTATTTTTTCCAACTTTACTTTCTCATTATATCATATTTACATTTAATATATATCAATATATTCACATTTGCCAATTTATTATTATGCCTTTTCAATGTTTTCTATATAAGCAAAATATACTTTAAAAGTATATTTGTTATATATGAATCATGTGTTTTTATACATTTGTTCCTTTTTACCAACAGTTTGGAACATATACATTGGTGAGTGTATATAGAGCACAATATATACATCACACAAGTATATTATTTTTCAATATATCTTTTTATTTGCCAATTTATTATTATGCCTTTTCATCAATGTTTTCTATATAAGCAAAATATACTTTAAAAGTATATTTGTTATATATCAAACATATCGGTGGTGAGTGTATATATAGCAAAATATATACATCACACAAAACAAATACAAAAAAAATAAATCGAATCATCAAGCAAAGGATAAGCTTCAGTGGATCGCAGTATGGCAGCTGGTCAACCACTTACAACACCTTGCCTGTTACAAAAGTCGTTTACAATTGATTCTAGGCTTTGTCATTGTATTAAATAATGCTTTTATATGTAACTAGTAACTGGTTTAGAAGCCATACAATGCAAATTGCCCCTTATTTATCATTGCAGTCCAGCACGGATACGACCTTAGAGGCGTTCAGGCATAATCCAACGGACGTAGCGTCATACCACTGTTCGCTCGAACAAGTATTGTGCCATTGGTCCGTACCTGCGGTTCCTCTCGTACTACGCAGGAATGCTGTCGCAACAACGTTTTGTCATTAGTAGGGTAAAACTAACCTGTCTCACGACGGTCTAAACCCAGCTCACGTTCCCTTGCATGGGTGAACAATCCAACGCTTGGTGAATTTTGCTTCACAATGATAGGAAGAGCCGACATCGAAGGATCAAAAAGCGACGTCGCTATGAACGCTTGGCCGCCACAAGCCAGTTATCCCTATGGTAACTTTTCTGACACCTCTTGTTAAAAACTCTTTAAACCAAAAGGATCGATAGGCCGAGCTTTTGCTGTCCCTGTGTGTACTGAACACCGAGATCAAGTCAGCATTTGCCCTTTTGCTCTATGTGTGGTTTCTGTCCGCACTGAGCTGGCCTTGGGACACCTCCGTTATTATTTTAGAGATGTACCGCCCCAGTCAAACTCCCTACCTGGCAATGTCCTTGAATTGGATCATACCTGAGTAATTGGAGTTATACCAAATTTTCAAATCAAAAATACATAAATGCATCGTCTCATTAAAGAATTTGTTTGCGATTATATAACAAACTCGTGATACTTTGATCAAGAAGCTTGCATCAAAACCCAAAACCATAAGATATAATAAACATATCCGTATAATGGCTAGGAAATGATACACGTTCCATTTAATCAAGTAAGTAAGGAAACAATAAGAGTAGTGGTATTTCATTGTCGATACCAAACCGAAGTCTAATATCTCCCACTTATTCTACACCTCTTATGTCTCCTTACACTGCCAGATTAGAGTCAAGCTCAAAAGGGTCTTCTTTCCCCGCTAATTATTCCAAGCCCGTTCCCTTGGCTGTGGTTTCGCTAGATAGTAGATAGGGACAGGTGTGAATCGGATCCCTCCGTACTTGTTTTATGTGGCGTGTTCCGCATTGAAGGGAGTACAACCACAGCATTTCAATGTGGCCAGAACTGGCCACATAATGCAACAGTCTGGATTAAGCGCCAGCCAACCGCCCCGGACTGGAAGCTATAGCTATGTACATAGCAACCACCCCGGTACAAATTCGAGCGCACGTTAGTCGGGCGTGCACTCCCCCTTTGTGAGGGGTCGAGACCTATCTAACGTCTCTGCTGATCTGATGGTCACAGTGCCAGGTTGAGAACGCAACTCCACGTCGATCCCGAGGGATCTCCCGCGATTTTGGGATAACCACAGCCACCACGATACTCCCACAAGGGGGCCTACCTCAATGAGCAGCCTTGGAGAACTGCTCAACCCGTGGTACCGAAATTAGAGGCTCGGTGCGCCTCACTCCTTTGGCTCCGACAAGCCCGGATAGAGCACCCTTTGCCCTTTTAGTCGCCTCCTACGACAAGCAATGGCAGGCTGTGGCAGTATTCTTCGCCGCTAACCACACGGCAGGGATGTTGGGCTAAAAGCCCCTCCTCCTGCGGAACGCCTCCTCTGCAAACGCCATCAGTCGTTCGGTCCTCTCGCGATCAACCAAGATTCCTTCAAACGTCCAAGCTTCGCCAACGCGCTGCACACCAAGTCCATCAAGGTCTCGCAGATCTGCATATAGGGGGCAAGCACATAACACGTGCATCCAGTCCTCGTGTGGATCACCACATGCGCAAGCAGTGGTATCGCTGAGGCCTCTCCCATGCAGAAATGCATTGAGCGACCCGTGCCCTGTAAGCAGGAAAGACGCCATCATCGAGAACCCAAAATTTGGGTCTTGATAGATAAGAGTAACATCTGGTACGAACCGGTGCGTCACCCGTCCTGGTTCGCTGTGGTCATCCCATCTGTTCTGCCAACTCAGCAGCATAGACTCCTCTATACGCATCTCTCTCTGCTCCCAGCTTAGACCATCCAGGTCCTCGCCGTAGAGCCAGTCGCTCTCCTCCAACGGGTATCCACGCTTAAGCTTGTATTTGACTGCTAATTGCTTAGCAGCCAAGTCAAGCGGGGGAGCTCCAGCAAGAACCTGCAGTGCCGCAGTGGACACTGTTCGGCATACCGAGAGGCATCCAAGTAGGATCAGCCTATGGCAGGACGCAAGTCGCCTCTTGGCAGCTACTTGTTCGGCGGTGTCATACCATACCGAAGCACCAAACAGCACACAAGGTGCCATGAGTCCGGCATATATGGTCCGCCTGGCTCGAGGACTGAAACCCCAGTCGACTCGAAGCACACGCGCCAATGCTCCAACGACTCCGGTCATTCGCTGACGAAGCGAAGCTATGTGCGCGAGGAATTTCATTCCTTCGCTGACCGTGATGCCAAGGTACCGACAGCTGCGCACATACGGCAGGTTTGCTCCAGCAAACTTTACCGTCGGCGCTCGTCTCAAGGTACCTTTAAGCAGCATTATTACCGTCTTGCTGGTGGAAACGGCAACGCCGATTTCCGCTCCCCACGTTTCAACGATGGACATTAGTTGCGCTCCTTTTCCTTCTAGCACGGCTCGGGAATTTCCCTCGACGAGAAGAAGCAGATCATCCGCGTATGCACTCAAAGGGCAATACGGCTCGAGGCGCTGAAGCAGTACATCCATCAGCAGGTCCCAAATAAATGGTCCGCTGATTGATCCCTGCGGACAACCTCTAGTCACCGGCACATTTACAGTACCGGAACTGCTTCGGATCACTGCTCTTCGGCCGGAGAAAAAGCTCTGCCACAAGCTCATCTCTCGGCATCCCAAGTCGGCCAGTCGGCGCAGTGCAGCACTCCATTCGACGTTGTCGAATGCTCCTTTGAAGTCCACGAAAATGCCGAGCACGTATTGCGCCGGGCTGGCCGCAACACTGCTCTTCACGTGTCTCCAGGCATCCTCCACACATCGTCCTTGGCGAAATCCAAACTGCCATCTGCAGCCTTCCGGAAGAACTTCTCTCACCCGATTCACCATGATTGCCTCGAGCACCTTACCAAAAACTGGCAGCAAGCATATTCCCCTGTACGAGGAGGGCTCGCACTTGTCCTTCTCGGGTCCCTTGAGTAGTGCCACTACTCGTGGACACTTCCACTTGCTGGGAAAGTATCCCGATTGGATGCATCGGGAAAGCAACGATGCTAGGTGCTGAGGTACACAAGCATCAACCTCGAATGTTTCGAGGGCCGGTGGGACTTCCTCCGCGATGGCAATCGGTGCATCTGACTCCGCAACTGGGAAAAAGTTACGGAGGAGCACTCGTGCACAATCACCCCAATCGGTGATCAACTCGCCATTCACGCGGAGGCACCCAATCTCCGTGCACTTTCTGCGTCCTCGGCAAATCTTATAGACACGCCCCCATGGATCATCTGAGTGATCTCCCACGAAGCGTTTCCAATCCTCCATTTTCGCCCTCCAGATCAGCTTTTTGTAGTCGGCCGAGGTACGCCTCAGCTCAACCACTAGCAGCTCCGCAGTGGCATCGTCATCACGACGCCGGGCATCCTGGAGTTGGCGGCGAAGTCTCCGGACTTCGCGCCGTGCAGCGCAGAGGTCGGCAGTCCACCAACGTGCTCTCCTGCTGGGCGATCCTGGCGTCTTTCGCCCCAGCGCAATATCGCACACATTGTGCACAATACTGCGCAGGGTCGAGACTTGCTGGTCCAACGGCGATTCGGAGAAGTCTTCCGGAAGTTCGGCTGCTCTACTCACCATCTCCTCTTCGAACAGTCGCCAACGTGCATTGGAGAAGTTCCAGGATGGCACAGGAGCTATGCTCTCAACTGTGCTCGTGGTAGTTGGTTCGGCCACAACAGTAATAATGTTGTGGTCACTCAACTCCCACTCATCCACTCTCCACTCATATGTGGCCCACATAGATGCTGCCTCGTTGACGATTGTCACGTCGATGTCACTACGAGCTCTGTAGTTATCGAACGTGTACACCTCTGTTGGCTGGTTTAGGGCGGCGGCTCTTGCCTCCAGCATCCACTCAGACAGCAGCTCACCCCGGCCGTAGTTAGCTTGCCCCTCGGCATGCCGAGAGAGTTTGCTAAACCACATGGGAGATACTGCATTCGCGTCGAGGCCCAGGATTGCGGGGGTTCTGCTGGCCTGCAGCAGGACCGCATCCATGTACCGGAGGTACGGTTCCAAAGGCGCATCGAATTGGCAGTATGCCGAGCAAAGGAAGATTGAGCCAAATCTCCCTTTAACGACCAGACATACGCCGTAATCGGTGGTGAGGGTCTCCACTAGCATGCAGATGGCATCCTGGTGGTCCACTAGGATGGCTGCCTTCCCGCGCCGGTCGGTGAACATCCTCATTCCATCAGGCAGCACATCCAATCCATCGCCGCCAAGATACGGCTCCTGCAGCAGTGCGAACATTGCGCCCGATCTCCTGATGCGGACTCCGAGCTCGATGGTCGCCGCTCGGCCTCGACCACAGTTCGCTTGGATGAAGCTAAACATTAATGTCTAGCTTGCACCCTCGCTAGCACCGCGCCGTATATCGGGCACACACTCGAGAGCATGTGATGCCCCGAGGGTTGCCCTCTATGTCGGCAGTTCCGGCAGTCCACCGGGTTCTGGCATTTCGCCGCGGTGTGGCCCTGCTGTCCGCACTGACGGCAGACATTGGCCTTCTGTCTGCATTCACCGACCTTGTGGTCAAAGCCCACGCACCTGTGGCAGGCATAGGTGCGCACCTGCGACCGGCACCTGAATGAGAACCACTTGATGTAGACCCGGCCTACATCGAGCTTCGTCATCGCTCTCTCGTCAACCTCCAGCGTCACATTAACCGTGGCGCTGTCGGTGACGCTCCACGGCTTGGTCACCAGGTGGACGGCCTTCTTAAACTCCGACGCGGTCATCTCGTCGTCAAAGTTGTTGGCGTGGAACTCCTGCATGAACTCCTCAGGGCCGATCGCGGTGTCCACGTCGTAAACGACAACCTTGGGCTTCTCGGCGGCGTTCCGTGCCACATTGAGCCCCACCTCGGCGAACTTCCTTGAGGAAACCACCTTTTGGAGCTCTCCAACCGAGGGTGTGCGGATAAACGCACCACCACCTCGTCGGAGCTCGCGCACTTCGTGCACCCTGACCCCGAGGGAGGGTGCCACCATCTTCCGCACCTTCTCAGCTATCGCCTTTCCCGATAGCTCCGGGTCGTCGCACTTCACCACCGCCGACCACGTCTCACGAACCTTAGTGGTCTGTGGGGCAGCGGTGGGTGCAACCTGCGGCAGCTGCGGGAAGCCAGCGGCAACTGGCAGCGACGGGGGTGGCGGCGGCGGCATGGTCAAGCGAGTCTCCAGCTCTCCGCATCTCAGCATGAGAGCCATCACGAGCTCGTCGTACCGGCTGATCGCCAGTGACAGCTCCTCAGTGTTTCCTCCTAAGCTGCGGAAACTATTCCGCACCATACGCTGCGTGGCCGACAGCTCTGCCAGCATAGCAGCCTGCCCAGCACGGGCGGCAGCAGTGGCAGCAGCAGCGGTGCCTACGATGCAGGCAGCAGCGGGGGCAGCAGCGGGGGCAGCGGCGGGGGCAGCAGCGGGGGCAGCAGCGGGGGCAGCGGCGGGGGCAGCGGCGGGGGCAGCGGCGGGGGCAGCGGCGGGGGCAGCGGCGGGGGCAGCGGCGGGGGCAGCGGCGGGGGCAGCGGCGGGGGCAGCGGCGGGGGCAGCGGCAGCAGCAGCAGCGGCAGCGGCTGCGGCAGCGGATGTCGTCGGCTGGCATTCCAGCGAGGACAACTCCTCCTCCAGAGTCCCGACGGCTGCGGGTGCTCCCATATTCGACAAAGCCATAAGCTTTGCCTGCGTAGGCGCCGAGTTTTTAGAGGCAGGACGGCCTCTACGCCTGCCTCTCGCCGACTTAGCAGATGTGGCGCTCATGGCGCTCATGCTGCTGTCGCTCTCCATCGGTGGGTGAGTGTGACTTACCCCGACGATACTGGCTCCTCCTGTTGTCGACTTGACACAAAGACTAGCTCCACCTATAAATAGAGTGGCGCCACCTATGCCAAGCTCTCCGCAGACACGAGCCCGCACAGCAAGGACCGAAACCGCACAGCGAAGACACCAACCGCACAGTCAGCTGTTCAGCAGCTGATGGAAAATTCCACCAGCAGCACGTGCGCTTTGCTTGCTTAAAATTTGCAATTAAAAATTGCAATTTATAGCTTGCCAATTCCACTTGCACTTGTGAAAACACTGCCAACGTTTTCGCGAAGCACTAAGACACCGATTTGTCCACTTTTTGATTTATATTTCACAACGGAAACCAGTTTTACGACGAAAGAATCACGAGCGTCCCGAAAGCACGTCCGTCGTTAATCCATTCATGCGCGTCACTAATTAGATGACGAGGCATTTGGCTACCTTAAGAGAGTCATAGTTACTCCCGCCGTTGACCCGCGCTTACTTGAATTTCTTCACTTTGACATTCAGAGCACTGGGCAGAAATCACATTGTGTCAACACCCGCTAGAGCCATCACAATGCTTTGTTTTAATTAGACAGTCGGATTCCCCAAGTCCGTGCCAGTTCTGAATTGATTGTTAATTGATAATCGTTATAATTGGTTTGACCCAACTAGTATTCTTAAAAATTTTAGCAAGAAAGTTCCACAATTGGCTACGTAACTAAACTATCCGGGGAACAAGTAACCACCATAAATGATAGAAACTCTATTTACCCAGAACGAGCACATAAACCATGTTATTGTTTCCCAATCAAGCCCGACTATCTCAATCTTCAGAGCCAATCCTTATCCCGAAGTTACGGATCTAATTTGCCGACTTCCCTTACCTACATTATTCTATCGACTAGAGACTCTTCACCTTGGAGACCAGCTGCGGATATTGGTACGGCCTGTTGAGAAGTTTGCGTATCCCCACCATAAATTTTCAAGGTCCGAGGAGAAAATATCGACACAACAGTATATGTCATGCTCTTCTAGCCCATCTACCATATCTCTCTGCGAAAGACTTCCATGGTAGTACGGCTATAAAACAGAAAAGAAAACTCTTCCGATATCTCTCGACGGCTTCTTTATGGTCGTTCCTGTTGCCAGGATGAGCACGAGGCCCATATTTAATAACAAACGGATACTCAACAGGTTACGGAATTGGAACCGTATTCCCTTTCGATCAAAATTATTCAAGTATATTATTTGCCAACGTTTTTATATAGTCATTTATTACTTGAAAATTTTCGGCTTTCGCCTTGAACTTAGGACCGACTAACTCGTGATCAACCACTGTTCACACGAAACCCTTCTCCACTTCAGTCCTCCAAGGTCTCATTCGATTATTTGCTACTACCACCAAGATCTGTACCAATGGCAGCTCCATGCAGGCTTACGCCAAACACTTCTACGCATACCATTGTACCTTCCTACTCACTAAAGTTTCAAAATTTATATTACAAGTAATATAAATCATCTACTTTAGCGGTAATGTATAGGTATACAACTTAAGCGCCATCCATTTTAAGGGCTAGTTGCTTCGGCAGGTGAGTTGTTACACACTCCTTAGCAGATTTCGACTTCCATGATCACCGTCCTGCTGTTTTAAGCAACCAACGCCTTTCATGGTATCTGCATGAGTTGTTAATTTGGGCACCGTAACATTACGTTTGGTTCATCCCACAGCGCCAGTTCTGCTTACCAAAAGTGGCCCACTGGGCACATTATATCATAACCTTAAACTTCATATCAAGAAAGTTAAGGTTCTTACCCATTTAAAGTTTGAGAATAGGTTAAGATCGTTTCGACCCTAAGGCCTCTAATCATTCGCTTTACCAGATAAGATTATTTTATATAACATTAAAATGCACCAGCTATCCTGAGGGAAACTTCGGAAGGAACCAGCTACTAGATGGTTCGATTGGTCTTTCGCCCCTATACTCAATTCTGACAATCGATTTGCACGTCAGAACTGTTTCGGTCTTCCATCAGGGTTTCCCCTGACTTCAACCTGATCAAGTATAGTTCACCATCTTTCGGGTCACAGCATATCTGCTCAAGGTACGTTCCAGTTAGAGGCATAAATAATATAAATATTATTATACATAACTATATAGAACGCCCCGGGATTGTGTTAATTAACTATAAATAGTTAAAAAACTAATCCCATTATTAGTCAAGTTAATTACGCTATTAGGTTTATATCCCAATAACTTGCACAGATGTTAGACTCCTTGGTCCGTGTTTCAAGACGGGTCCCGAAGGTATCCTGAATCTTTCGCATTGTTAATCGTACAAGTGCATATAATAAACACAAAAATCAATGATAATCATGCCATTATATAATTCCGAAAAATTAACGCACTGTAGTCATATAAATCTATCAGCACTTTATCAAATTAATGACATTTATTCTATGTTAAAATGCAAGCATAATAATTTGAATAAACTATAAGCCATATTTTATGATAAATAATGGTATGCTAATAGATTACAATGTCCTTATATGGAAAAAATGCACACTATTATCATAATATTTATTAAATATTACAATTCTAATGATGAATTTTCCATAACGGATATTCAGGTTCATCGGGCTTAACCTCTAAGCAGTTTCACGTACTGTTTAACTCTCTATTCAGAATTCTTTTCAACTTTCCCTCACGGTACTTGTTTACTATCGGTCTCATGGTTATATTTAGTTTTAGATGGAGTTTACCACCCACTTAGTGCTGCACTATCAAGCAACACGACTCTTTGGAAACATCATCTAGTAATCATTAACGTTATACGGGCCTGGCACCCTCTATGGGTAAATGGCCTCATTTAAGAAGGACTTAAATCGTTAATTTCTCATACTAGAATATTGACGCTCCATACACTGCATCTCACATTTGCCATATAGACAAAGTGACTTAGTGCTGAACTGATTTCTTTTCGCTCGCCGCTACTAAGAAAATCCTTGTTAGTTTCTTTTCCTCCCCTAATTAATATGCTTAAATTCAGGGGGTAGTCCCATATGAGTTGAGGTTGTATAAAACATTTGTTTGCATTAATTCTTTTTATATAGAAATAACATTACATTTTAAATTTGCCATTTTTTGACAAACCCAACGAAGAATAATAACATTTACAACGGTTTTTCAATTTTTTCATCATTAATAAGAGACAATCCTAGATGAAAAATATTTTCATATTTTTTATGCTAGACATTTCTCAGTATTATTTGATTTAAAAAAGAAAATATTTCTCTTCGTTTTCACATTCAAATATTTACAACAATGTGAGAATAATGTTTTTCATATAATTTTTAATATTATGAATATAAAAATTTAAAAATTATTATATCCAATAATATACCATGTGCTTATAAAATTCATACAATGAAATTTATGAACAACTTATTTTGCATAGTCTTACAACCCTCAACCATATGTAGTCCAAGCAGCACTTTAAAATTAATTAAAGTACATAACAGCATGGACTGCGATATGCGTTCAAAATGTCGATGTTCATGTGTCCTGCAGTTCACACGATGACGCATAGTTTGCTGCGTTCTTCATCGACCCATGAGCCGAGTGACCCACCGCTTAGAGTTTTAATAATTTGGTTTATATATATCATCAGAAATGTTTTTATTGAAAGAAATTAAAAATACACCATTTTACTGGCATATATCAATTCCTTCAATAAATTTAACATTGTTATTTTTTTTTTTTTTTAAATCCAAAATAAATGTTGCGAAAAGTCTTAGTTTCATATAAACAATATACATATCTGTAGTTTTAATCATTTTTATAATATAAGCCTTTTTGGTTTCGATATAATATATTGGTGTAATTTTATATAAAACATTAACCTGAATAACCAGGTACAGCATTATGCATTTCAGATTGTTGCATTAACCAATGTATGCGCATAATAATAATGAACAATACATTACGCAACGCCTGTATATTATGGTCCATATACACGCAAATTTTTTATTTTCCATTAATTGATTTTTATTATTCATTTAACATTCAGCTTTGCTTGGTTGCTGTTTACAATGTTAATTTTTTTTCTTTGGCAATTTCATTAATATTATTAATAATATTATATATTAACGGTAAGGAAAATTATATACTATAATGATCCTTCCGCAGGTTCACCTACGGAAACCTTGTTACGACTTTTACTTCCTCTAAATAATCAAGTTCGGTCAACTTTTGCGAAACAACCGTAACACACAAGGCGTCACAGTGATCACGTCCGGAGACCTCACTAAATAATTCAATCGGTAGTAGCGACGGGCGGTGTGTACAAAGGGCAGGGACGTAATCAATGCGAGTTAATGACTCACACTTACTGGGAATTCCAAGTTCATGTGAACAGTTTCAGTTCACAATCCCAAGCATGAAAGTGGTTCAGCGGTTTACCCGGACCTCTCGGTCTAGGAAATACACGTTGATACTTTCATTGTAGCGCGCGTGCAGCCCAGGACATCTAAGGGCATCACAGACCTGTTATTGCTCAATCTCATTATTGCTAGACGCAATTTGTCCATTTAAGAAGCTAGTGTCCTTATAATGGGACAAACCAACAGGTACGGCTCCACTTATATAAACACATTCAAACACAATATACATTTTACTGCAACCATGAATGAAGGCTATATAAGCTTCAACACCATAATCCTGAAGATATCTATTTAATATATTTGAGTCTCGTTCGTTATCGGAATTAACCAGACAAATCACTCCACGAACTAAGAACGGCCATGCACCACCACCCATAGATTCGAGAAGAGCTATCAATCTGTCTTACACACTTATGTTCGGACCTGGTAAGTTTTCCCGTGTTGAGTCAAATTAAGCCGCAGGCTCCACTCCTGGTGGTGCCCTTCCGTCAATTCCTTTAAGTTTCAGCTTTGCAACCATACTTCCCCCGGAGCCCAAAAGCTTTGGTTTCCCGGGAAGCGACTGAGAGAGCCATAAAAGTAGCTACACCCAATTGCTAGCTGGCATCGTTTATGGTTAGAACTAGGGCGGTATCTGATCGCCTTCGAACCTCTAACTTTCGTTCTTGATTAATGAAAACATCTTTGGCAAATGCTTTCGCTTAAGTTCGTCTTACGACGGTCCAAGAATTTCACCTCTCGCGTCGTAATACTAATGCCCCCAAACTGCTTCTATTAATCATTACCTCTTGATCTGAAAACCAATGAAAGCAGAACAGAGGTCTTATTTCATTATCCCATGCACAGAATATTCAGGCATTTGAAGCCTGCTTTAAGCACTCTTATTTGTTCAAAGTAATTGTACCGGCCCACAATAACACTCATTTAAGAGCACTAATGCAGGTTTTTAAATAGGAGGAACATATGAAAAAATACAAGTATTTTAACATACATAAGAACTCCACCGGTAATACGCTTACATACATAAAGGTATAGTACTAACCACAATTGTAAGTTGTACTACCCGTATGAAGCACAAGTTCAACTACGAACGTTTTAACCGCAACAACTTTAATATACGCTATTGGAGCTGGAATTACCGCGGCTGCTGGCACCAGACTTGCCCTCCAATTGGTCCTTGTTAAAGGATTTAAAGTGTACTCATTCCAATTACAGGGCCTCGGATATGAGTCCTGTATTGTTATTTTTCGTCACTACCTCCCCGAGCTGGGAGTGGGTAATTTACGCGCCTGCTGCCTTCCTTAGATGTGGTAGCCGTTTCTCAGGCTCCCTCTCCGGAATCGAACCCTGATTCCCCGTTACCCGTTGCAACCATGGTAGTCCTAGATACTACCATCAAAAGTTGATAGGGCAGACATTTGAAAGATCTGTCGTCGGTACAAGACCATACGATCTGCATGTTATCTAGAGTTCAACCAAAGTAACGATCTTGCGATCGCTTGGTTTTAGCCTAATAAAAGCACATGTCCCATAAGGTTCATGTTTTAATTGCATGTATTAGCTCTAGAATTACCACAGTTATCCAAGTAACTGTTAACGATCTAAGGAACCATAACTGATATAATGAGCCTTTTGCGGTTTCACTTTTAATTCGTGTGTACTTAGACATGCATGGCTTAATCTTTGAGACAAGCATATAACTACTGGCAGGATCAACCAGAATAATGTTTTTTTTATTTCATATTTCTTTCATATTAGTGAATAGAAATTAGCAATATAAATATTTGTATACAGATTTTATCAATATATATTTTTCTTTTTCTCATCGAATACGGCCATAATTATATAGCAATCGTATTCGCAGCATTTGTATTCATATAAATTTATGTTTTTAATTTTAATACATTTTTTATATATGCATATATTTCATTCAAAAATATCATTTTATTTCCAACATACATAATTGTATCACCCATACAATTTTGTTTAATCAATATTAATATTGAATTAAATCATTTGCAATTTGATAATAAATTTAAAATTTATTATTTTCGTAAAAGCATTTCTCATGGTAATATATTAATATAAAACCAAGAACATATGAAAAAGTTACATATAAAAATGAAACTTAAATCATATTGTGATATGTGAATACAATAATACTAAAAATTAATATTAATGCAACACATTTTTTGTGGTAGGATCAAATATAATATAAATTATATCTGCCTACCGCCATAATTTAACGATAATAATTGGAAACTAGAATTGTTATTCAATTTTGGCCATTGTTTCAACTCTATTATCTTTTTATAATAAATATATATCGCACTAAGCCAAAAATCTAAGAAACTTAGATAACAAATTTTATAACGATATTATTTATGATTTAAACCATTTAATATTAGTATAATCAAAAATATATGAAATCACATAACATTTTGTATTATACTTGATGGACAACCACTGCCCATCTTATATAGGTTTTTTGCACCGATGTCTTGAAAACGGGTATTTATAACTGCATTTTCCACCCACCGTATAGTTTCCCTATATAAATAGAGAAAATTATTTAATATGGTACTGAAATGCACAAACATATAAAATGTTTGCATATTTCATATAATACCATCAATATTTCATATTATTGAACAAAATATATATATTTTTTTTTTTTTCGAGCTGGGTGTTTTTATTTAAAACTGTCCTTCCCGGACAATCATTAAATTTTGTAATTTTACTTAACAATAATTTTTTTTTCAGTTTCAGGGTGGTTTCTGTGCGGCTAGTCCCAGGGGAGGTCCAGAGGATGGGTCCTCATCAGCCTCCTAGTCCGTTCGCTGTTGTCCAGTAAGTTGATTGCCAAATTGTTGGGGTGATCGTGAAGCCTCTGCATGTACCGTCTGCTGCTCTGCTTGATCTCGTCTTCTACCCAGGGGAAGTTGAGAACTTCATGGATTGTGGCGTTGTCGTGTAGGGGGTGCGCACTGGTAGCGGTGCGAAGTGCTTTGTTCTCGAAGGTCTGGATAATTTGCAGATTGTAATGTGACGCGGTGCCCCACAATTGGATGCCATAAGTCCAAATTGGTCTGATGATTGCCTTGTATATCAGGATCTTTGACGACGTCGGAAGCTTCGATCTTCTGCCCATTAGCCAGTAGAGTTCCCTGACGCGGTCCTCAGCCTGGCGACGCTTTTTCAACAGGTGCGGTCTCCAGGTTAATCTTCTGTCCAGCGTGAAACCGAGATATTTCGGAGTGGCTACCTCTGGTATCGGATCGTCGTTGAGACTAACTGAAGGGCAGTTGCCGCGGCGGGTGGAAAAGGTAGTGGCGGAGGACTTATCGCTATTGACAGCAATATTCCACTTTTTGTGCCATGTGTTGAGAAGATCGAGTTGCTCTTGCATTATCTGGGAGGCCTCTGCTGGGGTGTCTCCTACCGTGAGAAAAGCGGTATCATCGGCATATGTGGCTGCCATTAAGTTGGGGCTAAGTAGAACCGGGAGGTCAGCCGTGTATGCGTTATATAGTAGCGGCCCGAGAACGCTTCCTTGGGGGACCCCAGCACGTATATATTTAACGCTTGAGCGTGCTTCTCCACATTTGACGACAAACCTTCGGCCCTCCAGGAATGACTTGAGGAACTTGAAATATGGCTGAGGCAGTCCGTTTCTGAGCTTTAGAAGGAGTCCAGGGTGCCAGACCCGATCAAAAGCTTGCTTTACATCCAACATAACCGCAAGGCAATATTTTTTGTTTTCGAAGGCGTCTAATATATATTGCACTACTCTATGCCCTTGTTCTGGTGTCCCGTGGCAGCGCCTGAAGCCAAACTGGTGATCGGGGATCAGACCAGCCTCGTCCATCACCGGCAATACTCTGTTCAGAAATACTCTTTCGAGGATTTTGGAGAGTACTGGCAGTAAGCTAATCGGTCGATAGGAGGCAAGATAAGCTTCCGGTTTGCCCGGCTTGGGGATCATAACTACTTCGGCACGTTTCCATGATGATGGAAAGTGCCCCATTTGCAAGCATTTATTTATTATCGACGTGATTAGTGTCTTGCTTACGGGTGGAAGAAGTTTTAATGCAATTGCATTGATGCCATCATGACCTGGTGCCTTGTAGTTACCCAATGCAGCTAATAGCTCGGAGATCTCCCCTTGCGTGACTTGGGGAATCGGCTCGGAGTCATCGAGCGGTTCTGCCAGGAGCCGGTCCGTTTCCATTGCGTCATCGAGAGTACAGCGATTAATTGGCGTGAAAACCCCCTCCAGATGCTCCGCGAATGCGTTGGCTCTCTCAACCTCAGTTCTGCACCATGAGTTGTCCAGTTTTTTTATGGGAGGAATCCTCTTTATTGGCCTCTTTATGCGCTTAGTGACATTCCATAGATTGTGGTGAGGGTCACCCGGTTCAAGCTGCCCTACGAAGCTGTCAAGGGCCTCCTTCCTTAGACTAGCCAACGTTTCTTTAAGCTCCTTGGTGGCTCTGTTAAGAGCGGTCTTGTCTCTAGGGTTTCTAGAGAGAAACCATACTCGTCGAAGGCGCCTTTTCTCATTCTTAAGCTCGTTCACCCGCGGATTCCAGAAGTGGACGTCCCTGCTGGTGTCTCTCGGTTGGATTGAAAGCCTTGGCGCAGCATATGCCGCTGCCTCCTGGATTTGGGTGGTGAGATTCTCAACGGCCGCTTCGATGTCTTCCGGTGAATCCAGCGGTGGGTTGCAGGCAGTGGAGCTATTTAGCCAGTGATGAAATTTGCTGATGTCGGACGTTTTATAGATCAGCTTTTTACGGGCAGATCTCAACATGGCTGAAGCGTAAACGGAGACGGCGATCGCGCTGTGGTCTGACAGTAGATCCTCAACCTCTCTAGCCTCAATTCTTGCCGGGTCCAAGCCACCAGAGATTGCAATGTCCAGAACGTCCGGTATTTTGGCGGGGTCGGTGGGCCAGTAGGTCGGCGCACCAGTTCCGTGGCAATTGAGGTTGCGGGAGAGAACCTGCCTGCACAACGCTTGTCCTTTTGGATTACAGACCCTGGACCCCCACCAGGTGTGCTTGGCATTAAAGTCCCCACCAATTACAAACTTTGGGCCCAAGCTGTCAAGAAGCATGCTAAAGTCCTCATCCGTGGCCCTGTGTCTGGGAGGACAATAGGCAGCGGCTACTGTGATATCTCCGTGGGTGGTGTTTACGGTGATTCGGGCACATTGGACCCAGTCCTCTTGAATGGGTGGTTGGATGTCAAATTTTATGCTGCTGCGGATAAGGATGGCCGCCCCGCCGCGGGCTGTACCATTGGGGTGGTTGGCGAATATAAGGTCATAGCCTCTTAAAGTGAGATAAGATCTGTCGGAAAAGTGGGTTTCGGAGATAAGTAAAATATCGGCTTGGTTGGTCTTGCAGTATAGCTCGACCTCGGGCCTGTTGTTAATCAGGCCGTTTGCGTTCCAAATGGTAATGTCTAATCCCGTTTGCATAAGGACTTGCAAACGGTTGCCATCATTTGAGTCATTTGGCTCATTACTCTCTCCATCATTCTCTCGAACATAGCTTCCATCCTAGTCATCATCGCTTCCATCATAGTGTCGGTATTAGCCTGTTGTTGTGGGAGGATGTTAGTCCCATTTATTCCCTGTTTAGCTGCGTTAGCATAACTAACGTTAGGGTTAACCCTGCTGTAGGTCCCTGTTTGCTTTGAAGCAAGCAAGCTTTTGGCTTTTTTATATGCCGGGCAACCTTTGTAGGAGGCAGCATGTGCCCCTTCGCAGTGTAGGCAGTGTGCCGGATCATTTTCGTTTTTGCACTCTGAGGATGGGTGCCCATCTCCGCACTTGACGCATCTGTGCTCAAGGTGGCAGTACCGTTGGGTGTGTCCAAATCCCTGGCAGCGAAAACATTGGGGCACATCGTTAAACTTTATCGGTGGCTCTATAGTCACCACTGAGCTGCAAAGCCTCTTAACTTGATAAGCCTCCTTATTGTTCTTTGCCGGCTCGAGGCTAGCAAAGAAGATGTTGAGAGGCTTTTTGGTGCCTTTCTGAGTGGGATTGTAGAGATCTCTGACCTTGTGGCCGTGATGGTTTAGTTCTCCCCGAATTTCCTCAAGGTCCGTTGAATAATGAAGACCTTTGATGACTACCCTATAGGCGCGTTCATCTCTTGGTTGGAAGGTTTGGAACCTTTTATTGGATTTCGTCAAGAATTCCTTGAGGGCGGTAAAACTTTCCTTGTCCGGAGTCATAACGCGAACGTTGTTCTTGCTGGTCGTCTTGAAGGTGAATTCCACGTCTTTGCCGAGTACTCCAGCGATGCTAGTAGAAAGAGCCTTGATGTTGGTCACGTCCGGAATGAAGATCGGTGGTGGCTTGATCGTTTTCGGTTTCTGCTGTGCATTCTCCTTTTCAGGAGGCTTAGCGAGCAAGTCATCGCATACCTCCTCGTCATCTTCATCTGATGATAGAGGTCCGTAACGGTTACCCACCAGCTTAGCTTGGGCTTCGACAGCGGCCTTGCTCGTACTGGGTCCGTCTATTGCCTGGGAATTCTTGAGCGGGGTTTTTCTCCTCGCCTCGCCTGGTTCGAGGGAGTCGTCAGAGTCCGAGAAAGAGATGTACTTTTTCTTCCGCTTGCTGCTAGTCCTCGACATTGGCACGGCTTGCCAATCCATGGTGGGGCAGTTTAAAGGAAGCGCCATCTACCGGCGCTTCGCGAAATTGGTTGACGCGCTCTTGCGGGTAAATTTGGCAATCAGGTAACGCCGAAAAGTATACTTTGTTTCGACCAGTGGAAAACTAGCTCCACTTATACTTACTGGTTATCGGAACCAGTTCAACGATAAACACTCCGATAATAAGCACCGCGTTGCGCTCGTCCGTGGGCACGTCTGCACTCGACGAGAGTTGGGTCGCGACTGAACAAAATATATGCGAAGCAAATATTTTGAACAATGACCGGTCGGCAACCACTGCCTACCCTATATAGGTTTTTGGCCCCGCTGTCTGGCACCAGGCCATTTATCGTATGGGGAAAATGGTATACATAGAGAAAATCTCTATAATCGTATCAAAATACCCATATATTTTAAAATAATTGCATATTTCATATAATACGACTATATATATTATATTATAAAACTTTACAACTTTAAGTTTTCATAATATAATATTTCCATATGTATTTTTTCCAACTTTATTTTCTCATTATATCATATTTCCATATGTATTTTTTCCAGCTATACGTTTTCATAATATAATATTTCCATATGTATTTTTTCCAGCTATACGTTTTCATAATATAATATTTTCATATGTATATTTTTCCAGCTATACGTTTTCATAATATAATATTTCCATATGTATTTTTTCCAGCTATACGTTTTCATAATATAATATTTCCATATGTATTTTTTCCAGCTATACGTTTTCATAATATAATATTTTCATATGTATATTTTTCCAGCTATACGTTTTCATAATATAATATTTTCATATGTATATTTTTCCAGCTATACGTTTTCATAATATAATATTTCCATATGTATTTTTTCCAGCTATACGTTTTCATAATATAATATTTCCATATGTATTTTTTCCAGCTATACGTTTTCATAATATAATATTTCCATATGTATATTTTTCCAGCTATACGTTTTCATAATATAATATTTCCATATGTATTTTTTCCAACTTTATTTTCTCATTATATTATATTTCCATATGTATTTTTTCCAACTTTACTTTCTCATTGTATCATATTTACATTTAATATATATCAATATATTTTCATTTGCAAATTTATTATTATGCCTTTTCAATGTTTTCTATATAAGCAAAATATACTTTAAAAGTATATTTGTTATATATGAATCATGTGTTTTTATACATTTGTTCCTTATTACCAACAGTTTGGAACATATACATTGGTGAGTGTATATAGAGCACAATATATACATCACACAAGTATATTATTTTTCAATATATCTTTTTATTTGCCAATTTATTATTATGCCTTTTCAATGTTTTCTATATAAGCAAAATATACTTTAAAAGTATATTTGTTATATATGAAACATGTATTTTTATACATTTGTTCCTTATTACCAACAGTTTGGAACATATACATTGGTGAGTGTATATAGAGCACAATATATACATCACACAAGTATATTATTTTTCAATATATCTTTTTATTTGCCAATTTATTATTATGCCTTTTCAATGTTTTCTATATAAGCAAAATATACTTTAAAAGTATATTTGTTATATATGAATCATGTTTTTTTTTTTTTTTTTTTTATTGAAAAGAATATAGGCTTAAGTACATATGTTACAGAGGATGGATAGGGTGGAAAGTCCGCACCCGTGGGACTGCCGCAAAGCTATACTTCACGGGGGCGGTTGGCGGTCCTGTTGCCGCTCATCGGTCGCCTTCGGTGCGACGGGTCTGCTCCCGGCGCCTCAGCTCTCGCATCACGGTTGCTGCCATTTCAGCAGCCGCATTCCATTTGGAGGGGGTCTCCAACATGCAACCGACTAAGTTGTCGGGTGTCAGGCGGCAGTTCATTGCCGCTTCCAGCGCGGCTCGTTCCGCCGAGTATAGGGGGCATACGAAGAATGCATGCTCCGCGTCCTCAGTAAAAGCGCTGCCACAGTAGTCGCAGTACGGGTCGACCTCATGCTTAAACCTGTGGAGGTAGGCCTTGAAGCAACCATGTCCTGTGATGATCTGCGTGGTGTAGTAGTCCAGCTGACCATGTCGTCTCTGCAACCAGGGAACCAGATCGGGGATGAGCCTGTAGGTCCATCGTCCTGTGCTCGCGTTGTTCCATCTATCCTGCCATCGAGCCATGGTGCTGCTTCTCTGGATTCTGCTACCTGAGTTCCCAGTCCTGCGCTCCTCTGCCAGTAGGTCTATTGGGATTGCTCCCGACACCATCAATGCAGCTTCTTCTGACACCGTGCAGAAGCAGCTCGAGATGCGCAAAGCGCAGCGTCTGTAGACAGACTTACACTGCCGGCTGTAGCTGACAGTCCTCATGGCTTCCGCCCAAATCGGCGCGGCGTACAAGATGGTCGAGGTCACCACTGTAGCTATTAATCGTCTGCTATGCTGCTTTGGGCCACGGGTGTTGGCCATCATCCTAGAGATAGCGGCAGTGGCCTTAGATGCCTTGGCCGCTGCGTACTCCAGGTGGCTCTTAAAATTCAGCCTATGGTCGATCATGACTCCGAGGTACTTGATCGCCGGACTGGACTCGACGTATGTCGAGCCGACCCGGAAGGTGACCTTCTCTACGGTCTTTCTACTGCTTATGAGCACTGCTTCCGTTTTGTGTTCGGCGAGCGAGAGACCGTTGTCTTTCAGCCAAGACATCATCATGTCGATTGCAAGGCTGCATTTAGCAGAGACATCGGACAGGTGCTTCTCCACCGTGACCAGCGCTATATCGTCAGCGAACCCTACTACGGCGCAGCCATCTGGTAGTGGAAGTCTCAGGATCCCGTCATACATGACGTTCCACAGGATTGGCCCAAGAACAGATCCCTGGGGTACACCACCTGTCACGTGGTGCATCTGGTTGCCGTCGTCGGATGTGTACAGAAGGACGCGATCTTTGAAGTAGTCCGCTATCAGGAGGGTGAGGTTCCCTGATATGCCGCCGTGTTGGAGTGCCTGCAGGACTAAGCTCCAATTTGCTGAGTTAAAAGCGTTTTTGACATCTAGGGTGCTGACCAGGCAGTATTGCTTGGTGCCTCCCTGCCATCTTTCGCCTTCAATCGCGTTTGCTGCCATTAGCGTTACCTCTCGTATCGCGTCGATCGTGCTCCGCTTCTTCCTGAAACCGTGCTGCTGATTCGATAGAGCTCCACGCTCTTCGATCTCTCTCTCCAACTTGTTGCAGATTATGCGCTCAAATATCTTCCCCAGTGTGTTGAGCATGCACAGGGGGCGATATGAGGACGGGTCGTCATTCATTTTGCCTGGTTTAGGGATAAGCACTAGTCTCTGCTGCTTCCATACTCTTGGAAAAGTGCGCTCCGCAATGCACCTGTTGTATACCTGTGCAAATAGGCTTGGGTATGACTTCATTATGGCATGAAGTGCAGCGTTGGGAATGCCATCGGGTCCCGGGGCTTTGGCTGCCTTGCTGCTGGCCAACGCGCACAGTATTTCCTCCTCGTTGGTGAAGATCGCTTCACTCGCAGCTATGTTTGGCAGCACGAGGGGCGGCTGCGACGGGAACAGCGTGGAGATTATAGCTCCAGGTTGTTCCTGGGAGGTTGGAGTCGGCGGTCTGTAGAGTTTGCCCATGACCAGCTTGTAGGCCGAGCCGAAGGGTTCCTGGTCTGCTGCATCGCACAGCTCTTGGAAGCACCTGCTCTTACTCGTCTTAATAGCGATTTTGAGGGCTTTTTTCTTCTCCTTGTAGCGTGTCTCGAACAGCGCTTGCGTGGGACGCCCTCTACTTCGTTGACATCTTCGCCTTGCAGAGAGGCACTCGCTCCTGGCGACGGATATCTCATGATTCCACCAGGGGACTGGTCTCCTTCTGTCGAGAGAGGCTGTAAATAAAACGAGCGTCTGACGTTGTTGAGTTGATATTTCAAACTAAATTTATTTCTTAAAATCCTAGCTTAGGTAGCTAACATGAGAATGGAAATTACTTATTTCTAGACCCACGGATCGGTATACCTCCGACCGCGGGAAACCTTCTATGGTCTTTATCTTTAACATATGGTGACCACTCGCAGGAGGTCATATAACCCACCAAGCGTTCTAGGTACCTAGCTGAGATAGGTATGCACATTTGCTAGAGTGCCGGACATCTGCATCCCAGACGCAACAATTTGGTGTTGTTTTATTGCTTAAACATAGACAGGCTCTTATCTTTCTGATATTCATATTTGTGTGTTCTTTCTGAACATTCTGCCAAAGGCCGGCAAAACTGACATAAGATTTACATAATTTATTGCTTATGTATAATTGCTTCAACGATTTAGTGGACTGTAATTATTTATCTCATTTAATTTCTTTAATTTCAACTTAAGTCTTTCTCTTTTTGATTAGTTATATTTCCTTTTAAACATTAGATTTTCTTATTTCTTAAATTAACATTCGTTTTATTTTGTCTTTCTTAATAATAAAAATAATCGTGTTCTTATGAACATTCTGCCAAAGGCCCGGCAAGCTTGACATTTAGTTACCAATATATTTTATTTTATTTTGGACATTTGTGCCAACAATAATCTAGTGGACTGTAAGTTTGTATAATTTTTAACATATTTATATATATCTTTTACTCAATTATTTGACATTAAATTCCTGGCAACGGGCCGGCGAATGTTATGGCTTCTAATCTTTGCCTAATCAAACATTTTTTTACAAAATATATTATTAAAACTGCTATAATTATCAATGAACATATAAGCCCAGCGTGTCCGGAAATATGATGGAAATGCAAATCCTTCAATTGTGGATGATTTTCTTTAAGATCTTTAATTTCTTTTTTTAATTTATCAATTTCAATCGTATGATTTAATGGGGTTAGTTTTAACGGATCCCACATAATTTTAGGAACTTCACTAACTTCTCCTATGTATGGTGTTGACAGAATCTGTTCACTTTCTGATTGAATATTATGATGTGCTATTAAAATCTTGTCATCTGTTCTTGCAATATGACGCAATACTGAAGATCCCTTGCTCAGGCAGCTCACACAACTCCATTTGCGAGCCAGTACACTGCACCCTTATTTTGGTATTAAGCGGAACCTTAAACAGCCAACTACTTTTCTTTTCTAATTCTACCCAGTAACTTGTAGAACCAATTATTGTCTTATATACGCAATTCGAAGCTCTATTTGGTTTTAATGGTTGAACCTCACATGCGTTGTCATTCGCGGAGTTCCAGGGCCAACTTCCCTTGCATATCCTTTTACCTTGTTGCCATTTTTGACATTGATTTAAGGTTGCTTCATTCATTAAATGATACGAATCGATTTCAAAATTATAAATCAAATATTCGGAAGTTAGTTGTACCATTATCATTTGTTCGACATTCCTAATAGGCAACGGAATTAGCCTGAATAACTTAGACGGATGCCTACTAAACAAAGGCACCTTTGCACTGATGATTAATTTATTCTCTATAAATAATCCCCTTGCTGTCAATAAAGTATATACCTCCTTAAGTTCCGTACCTGACCTCTTCCCTGGAATTATTAGATTTTCCGACAGATTTTCCTGAATTTTAGCAATCTCTCTTTTAAGCTGATTTGGCCTAAGGATGTTTGTATTCAGCCTACCGTGATTAATATCTATTAAAAGGTTTATAATCCCGGATTGGACTTTCTCACCTTCTTCAATCAATGATTGAAGCTGTTTGGTTACCATAAAGAATTTTATCGATTCTTTGTATACATAGTAATTCTCCTTAAGAACTTCTGTCATGTTCTCAATTCTTACTTGCATACTCCTAAAATTGGCGTTAACATCCTCGGTTGTTCTTTTTAATAAATTAGTAGTTGAATCAACAACTGAAGTTTGCTTTTGAACTAATTTATCTATATTCCTCTGATTGTCTAATAAGTTCTTCATATTTTCTTCCAATTGTTCCCTGTCATCTTCATCCATTATACCAAATAAAATATGATACAATGAACCCATAAACTCGAAAGGAGCACGCCTGGTTCTGGATCTTGGTTGTATCATGAATAATTTATTATTCTCCTCTAGTTCTAATAACTGATTTTGCATATTATTCAAAACTAGATGGCATTGGTCTTCAAAGCTATGAAGCTTGTCACAAACCTTTCTCATTTCCCCTATCAGCGCTTTTCCTTTTGAAATCATCTTGAAATATGCATCCATGTTATAATAGATCACTAAATTCCAAGATGTACTTACAATTTCCACATCTCCTAGTGGATCTAAATATATTGCCGCAGTACTATTTATCTTTTGTACCTCAAACACATTCTTTTTGGGTTTCATAGCTGAAGCACTGGATACCTGACAAACTAAAGCAATCAAAGTCAGTATCACTATACTCCCTAGTTTAGATAACCTAGGGGAAACTCTTTTTTTATGGCTTACGGTCGGAGTTGTGGTTGCATCCTCAGCTTGTTGTACACCAACTAAAGGACAAATCTTGGTAATCGGCCTCGTCAATGATGCTTCTGAGGTTTTTACTTTGACAACTCTAACTTTATCGTCCCTGCCTTTATGAACTTCTTCTACTTTTGCCATTGGCCATCTGGCTGGGCGACAGTTTTCATCTTTTAAAAGCACTATTTGCCCTTTTTCTATATTTTGACTACCTTTTTTCCATTTATATCTTTGCTGTAAGGTATATAAATAATCCTCTTTCCATTTGACCCAAAAATCTCTTTTCATTTTTTGAATTAATCTCCACCTATCTAGGCTCGAAATTTTTTCATTTTCTTCAACTGCCTCCACTATATCCAACGTTGGTCGACCTATTAAGAAATGCCCTGGCGTTAGCACTTCATTATCATCCACGTCTTCTCCCGTTGTATATAGCGGCCTAGAATTCAGTACTGCTTCGATTTGGCATAAAAGGGTTGACATTTCTTCGTATGTCAATATACTATCCCCAATCACTCTTTTTAAATGATATTTAACGGATTTAACACCCGCTTCCCAAATACCTCCAAAGTGAGGTCCTGCCGGCGGGATAAAATGCCACTGAATTTTTTCAGTTTCTTTTTCTGCAGCTACTCTGGAGTTATATTGTATAGCTTTTACTAACTCTTCGTCTAACTTCCGTGCAGCTCCTACAAAACTAGTACCATTATCCGAATATATATTGGTACATTTTCCCCTTCTTGCTATAAATCTTTGTAATGCTGCTAGGAATGCATCAGAAGTTAAATCACTGACAACTTCCAAATGAATTGCCTTCGTAGCCATACATACAAACACTGAGATATAGCCTTTAAAAGTTTTTTGACCCCGATTTTTTGAGCATTTTATGTGGTATGGTCCTGCATAGTCTATACCCGTAGTTAGAAAAGGGTATGCTACATTTACTCTGCACTTCGGCAAATTACCCATTATTTGTTTGCCTGTACATTGCCGATATCGTGCACAGGTGACACACTCTCTCAATACTTTCTTTAGAGAATCCCTTAACCTAAATATCCAATACTTCCTTTGGATTTGGTTTCTCATTAAATTAATGCCACCATGCAAAGTCTCCTTATGTGCTTTTTCAATTATTAATTTTGTAATGTGGCACTTATCTAATATGATCGGGTGCTGGACATCAAATCGCAAATTGCAATTTTGTAGCCTACCACCGACCCTAAGAATACCATCTTTGTCTAATAATGGATTCAGCCTTAGGATCTTATTTTTCTGCTCTATTTCCTTGTCGGCTCGTAAGCATAATTTTTCGGTCATAAACTGCTGTTCCTGCTGTTTTTCATCTTTACTCTCTTCTTCTAATTCCCAAAATCTTTCCGTATCTTGGCACTCAATCATGGTTGCAACTATTGTGTTATTATTGCCTTTAGATTTTGTGCAGCCCGACACTATCCATCCAAATGCCGTATTTTGACCTAGAAGTCCGTCTATTTTCTTTATTCCATTTTTAAAGATGTGTGCATATAGATCTGCTCCTATTATTAGGTCTACCCTACCTGGCTTGTTGAATTCGGGATCAGCAAGCCGGTATTTATCCCATTTAGCCGTGTCAACGTTAATCATTTGACCTGGTAGTGCCTTCATTAATTTTGGTAGGATGATCGCATCCACCGTAAAATTATTTTTATCCCTTTTTTGGGTTTTGATTTGCAACTTTACTCTATGCCTTGAAATGCATGTTTTACTTGTGGAAACTCCACTTATTTCTGTGTATTTTTTAATTCTCGGTAATTTGAGAATTTGTGAAGCCTCCTCTGAAATTATAGTACTTTGAGACCCACTGTCTATCAAAGCTCTTAATTTTTTCAAGCCACCATTGCCTGATTTTACTTCAATCAGGGCTGTAGCTAACAACAGTAGAAGACTATTGCGGGTCCTGGGCCAGTTTGGTAGGGGGTGGGGGGGTCATTAGTCACGCATGACTGCGCACGAGGGGTGCGGAGGGTCATTAGTCACGCATGACTGCGCGCGAGGGGGGCGCAGGTGTCCTAATTAGCATAAAAAATCAATTAATTATTAGGGGGAAGGGGTTTAGGGTAAGATCCTCCCCCTCATTATTTTACGCATGCATGATCATGTGCAGTTTTGTGTGTTGTTAAGCGTGAGAAACTGATTGGGAGGGGTTAAAGGGATAAGGTGTGTGTGTTCAAGCATGGGAATTTGTGGGATTTTGTGAAGGAGGGAGGGATGAGACATAAGGAATTTGTGAAGGAGGGAGGGATGAGGCATAATGCATAAGAATTTATTAGGGTTAGTTATTGTGCGTATCCGGCTTGTGTTAATGTAATTCAATTAGGATAACAGGTGTGTAAGTCACCCCGGTTATTTAACTTGTCTAAACGTGTAATACCTTGTAACGGTTTTGTTTCTGTTGTCATGCGTGAGAATTTGTGAGATCGTGTGGTGGTAGATGGGGTGAGTTCTCATGCTTGTGCCAAGAAATTTCTAGCGAGGGTTGTTGTGAGACTTGCTTACCTGTTGATCTATGAATTTGTGAGATCGTGTGGCTTGTGCCTGAACGGTTTGTACCTGGCCGACTCGTGTGGTGGTGGTGGATGGGAAATGTTCTTATGCTTGTGTGTAGCTTGTGCCAAGAAATTTCTAGCGAGGGTTGTTGTGAGACTTGCTTACCTGTTGATCTATGAATTTGTAAGATCGTGTGTGTGGCTCGTGTCTACCCAGGCCTGCTTGTGTGTTTTAATTGGTGGAAAGTAGATTCAATTAACTTGGCTAAACATGTAATGATATATTTTGTTGTATAATTTGAAGGTATTTTCTAGTTATGTGCATATAGGATGAGTATATGTATGACATAAGTGGGGAGTAGATGATGATATAGAAGGTTATAGATGTGTGTATATGAATATCACCCCCTTAATGGTGAGAAGGTATTCCGTGGGAAAGGGTGGGCGATCGTAAACGTTTAAATTAATAAAGAAAGCATGTGAAAGGAATCGAAGAAATTTGAATATATCCCAAAATATCTTCAAGACTTTCCCACACCGCATGAAAGAACGAGTTGTGTGCATGTGAGGGTGGATGATCGCAGATGTTTGAATTAATAGAGAAAGCATGTGAACTAAAAGACACATTTTCTAGGAAACAAAAAATGTATCCTAAATATTCTTAAGACTTTCCCACACCTTTTGTAACAAAGAGTTGTGTGTAAGGGTGGAGGATCTTAAGTGTTTCAACCCCACCATCCTATGTGTAACATATGTGGATGTTACCTTAAATTAGCATAATTTCGGGGAGCTAACCTTTCTAATAGAAAAGGGATGTGAACAAAAAGAGAAATTTGAAGAACACATAAGAATTTAAACATACCCCCTTAAGACTTTCTCACGCACATTCATAGAAATAAGGAAATGGGGTACTTTCTAAACCCCCAAAAAGTCATCTTGGAAAGCGCATTTCGGGAAATGGTTTTAGTTTAAAAAAACATTCGCTCGCGTCAAGATATTTTTCTTCGTCTCGAAAATTTCTCTCGGTCTCCAATAATACATTTTTTGTAAAGTGAAAACTCGACCAAGTGTTTAAAAAATATATAACAAAAAAAAAAGAAACTGAAAAAAAGCAAAGTGAAAGTGAACTGAATAATGTAAATAGTGCTGTGTTGTGCTATTGAAATCAGAAAAAAAGAAAAATAATAAAAATAAATAAATTGAAAAACAAAGAAACAAAAGGAAAATTAAAAAAATAATTTAAACTGTTTGTAAATAGTGCTGTGCTGTGCTATTAACCAAATCAAAAAAAATAAAATAATAAAAACAAACAAACAAAAGGAAAATTAAAAAAATAATTTAAACTGTTTGTAAATAGTGCTGTGCTGTGCAATTAACCAAATCAAAAAATAAAATAATAAAAAACAAACGAACAAAAAGGAAAATTTAAGAAATTATTAAAACTGTTTGTAAATAGTGCTGTGCTGTGCTATTCAAAAAAAAAAAAATATATCGATCAAGTGAATTAAAAAACATAAAATAAAAAACAAGAACCAAAATGTATCGATTCTGCGAAAAGTGCAATATGCCCACAAATTCCTCTGCTGAATGGAATCAGCATGTGCGAACGGAGAAGCATAAAATGAATGCTATTGAACCCGTGGATTCCCGGGTCAAAAAAGTAGCAGATGGATTTCGAGGGAGGATCCTTCACTACCTGTTCGAGAATACGCAGGCAGGAGTGATATTCCCAGCATCATTTCTACGAGAGGCAGGAGACGCATTTCTGCCTCATCTAGCAACAATTTTGGAAAGCTATGCATCCGTAAAAGTTAATTTTGAACTTTTCGGTTTGTATAAGCTATTAAAAGATGAAGAGGAGTGTATGGAGATGAAGTCATTTCAATCGAAAATGACAATTCTCTCCATGCACTCAGACATTAACAATGAATATGAGGACCACACGGAGAAAATAATTGGAAAAATGGATGAGTTCCAAGAGAGGGATAGTGGATGGACATTGGTCCACATCGCTCGGCTTGAGATGAACGTGAACCAATATTCACCAATAAGAGGATCGTCATTTATCGAGCTACCTGAGGCACTGGAAAATAAAGGATCCATTGTGAATGTAAGAAACTTGAACGATGAGTTTTGTTTCAAGTGGACGATAATTGCTGCGATCATGAACAAATCAACCAAACGGAGTAGATGCAGCGGGTATAGGGTTAACATTGAAGATGATGTTATCACCCTCCAAAACGGATACCAATTGGATTTCAGTGGATTGGAGTTCCCTCTCAACCCTCGACATATCACGGATTTTATGAAAAAAAAACCTGGAGCTGAGCGTATCTGTTTTTGGATATGATGATGGATTAATTTATGGCCCCATTTTTTACCCACCTGAGGTGAAACCCCGCCACATAAATATGCTGCTTTTGGAGGAAGGAAATAAAGCGCACTACACATGGATAAGAAATCTTTCAGGGTGAGTCTTATTTATTATTTTTATTATTTTCCTATTTTTATTATATTATTAAATATATATATATATATTTTTTTTATTTTGATTTTTATTATTTTATTATTTTATTTATCTATTTATTTATTTTTATTTTTTTTTTTTTTTTATTTTTTTTTTAATTTTCAGTTCACCTTTTTCTTTTTTTTTTTTTTTTTTAATTTTCTATTCACCTTTATATATAGTTAAACGTTAGGGGGATTTTAGCTAATAGCTTCTTTTTTATTATTCATTGTTTTAGTTTGGTTGCCTCTCAGACGGGAAAAGGGAAAAGAAAGCAGTGGTTCTGCAATAGATGCCTGAATTATTCCTTAACTAAGGAAGCTGCCAAACGTCATTCTGAAGTGTGTAGCAAAATAGTTTCCAGACTGCCCCATCCGCGCAACGCCACCCTCCGCTACACGAATGTTCATAAGGAGGTTAAGGTGCCATTTTCAGTATATGCTGACTTTGAAGCTATACTGCAGCCTGATGAGAAGGCTATTAGTCAAAAACTATTTAAAATAAATACACATGTGCCTATAGCATATGCATATTATATTAAGTGCGCGTATGATGATAGTTTAAGTAAGTTAGAAATTGAAACGACCTTAGAAGCAGGGCAAAATTTTGTTAATTCACTCATTACAAATTTAAAATATATTTATTCAAATTATATTTCAAAAGAAGTTCCCATCCAAATGTCTATGGATGAGGAAGAAGAATTCCAAAAAACTGATAAATGCCATATCTGCCATAGTCCCCTTTTATTAGATAGGGTGAGGGATCATTGCCATTTTACTGGTAAATTCAGAGGTGCTGCACATAATGCATGCAATTTAAAATATCAAGTCCCGGATTTCATCCCAGTTTTTTTCCATAATTTCTCCAGGTATGATTGTCATTTATTCGTGAAAGAATTGGCTCTCATACCTGGAGAAATGAGTGTTATTCCATCGAATAAGGAGCACTATATTTCCCTCTCAAAAACTATAACTACTGATGATGGGGGAAGTTTTCAGATTCGCTTCCTTGATTCTTTCCGCTTCATGTCGTCCGCCTTAGACACACTTGCATCAAACTTAGATGATAATCAATTAGTAACAACGAAAACCTTCTTTGAAAATCAGGAAGAATTTTCTTTGATGAGGCGTAAGGGTGTATTTCCTTATGAATATTTAGATTCAGTTGAGAGGCTATCAGAAACTTCTTTACCTCCCCGAGAAGCATTCTATAGCTCCCTAACAGAAACTAATTGTTCGGAAGAAAATTATACTCATGCACAGAGGGTTTGGGATAAATTTTCATGTCAAAATTTAAAAGATTATTTGGAATTATATTTGAAAACAGATGTCTTGCTAATGACAGATGTTTTTGAAAACTTTCGAAATATCTGCATGAAAATTCATTCATTAGACCCTGCGCATTTTTACACCTTACCTGGTTTATCATGGGAGGCCATGTTAAAATATACCGAAATTGAGTTAGAACTATTAACAGATATAGATCAATTAAAATTTATACAATCGGGCATTCGTGGTGGTCTCGTACAATGCGTAAATCGATATTCAAAAGCTAATCATAAATATTTGGATTCTTATGACGATAAAAAAGAATCCCAATATTTATCATATTTTGATGCCAACAATTTGTATGGATGGGCCATGTCCCAACCTTTGCCATATGGAGGATTTGAATGGGTATCAAGGGAAACCCTTGATAATATAAATATATTAGAGCACCCAGATGATTCTGAATATGGCTACATGTTCGAGGTAGATTTAGAATATCCGTTTAGCTTGCACGAGACTCATAATGACTTACCATTTTGTTGTAGTAATCAGCTACCAACACCATCATCTAAAGTAAAAAAATTAATTGCAGATCTTAAAGATAAAAATAATTATATAATCCACTATAGAAATTTAAAACAGTGCTTAGAATGTGGATTACAATTAAAAAAAATTCATAGAGGTCTTCGCTTCTTCCAAAAACCTTGGTTGAAGAAATATATTGATCTTAATAATTTTCATCGTACAAATGCTAATAATACATTTGATAAAAATTTTTATAAATTATCCAACAATGCGGTATATGGAAAAACAATGGAAAACGTTGATAAACGTGTTAATATTAAATTAATTTCAGAATGGGAAAGTGCAACTCCAGATGATTCTCCTGGTCGTAAAAGAGATTGCGCCCGTTCACTGATTTCCAAATCTAACTTCCATAGTCTGAAAAAATTTTCAGATCATTTTTATGCATTTCAAATGAACAAATTAAATGTTTTTTATAATAAACCATTATATTTAGGTTTCACAATTTTAGAAATTTCAAAATGGAAGATGTATGATTTTCATTATAATTATATGAAACCAAAATTTAATGAAAACATACAATTAAATTATATGGACACAGATTCATTTATATATACCATCAAAACTGATGACTTCTATAATGATATTAGAAATGATATAGAGTCATATTTTGACACATCTGAATTTCCAGATAAAATTGCTGAAACGTATAATTTTCCTAAAACCAATAAAAAAAAGTTAGGGTTTTTCAAAGATGAACTCAATGGGAAACCCATGCTCGAGTTTGTTGGTTTACGCTCGAAAATGTATTCATATAAATTTAGTGATGGTGATGGTAGCGCTGAAAAAACAATAAAAAAATCAAAAGGTGTCAAACGAAGCGCGATAGAGAAAATAGACTTTCATGATTATAAAAAGTGTTTGCTTTCCGAGGAGTCTGTGATAGGGTCAATGGCAATGTTTCGATCATCAAATCATGTAGTATCTACTATTAGGTGTAATAAAATTATACTTAATAGTAAAGATGATAAGAGAATTATAGATTCTAATAAAATGAGTACTATGGCATATGGGCATTATAAAATAGAAGAAAAAGATTTAGAATGTAAAATAGCTGAATTAGATGTAAGTATTTTCGAGTGGAATGAGAAAATAAAAAAAATTGAAAATTGTACAAATAGGAGTAATTTAGAACAAAAAAAATTAGAAGAATATTTACAAAAAAGAGAGGAAGACCAATTTAAATTGGAAGTCAAGGAATTAGAACAAGACCTATTTATAATAAGAAAATCGGATGATTTTAAATAAAAAGTATTTAGATAATATATTATAATAAACAAGTATAATTTTATTTAACTTTGTGAAACATGTAAAAACTTAATTCTAAGAACAAAAATGTATTTTTTTTTTTTTTTTTTAACAATATTAATTTTTTTTGAACAATAAAAATGATTAGTTTTATTTATATTCATTATATATTTTTAAGAACAATTGTATATTTTCTTAATCAATTAAAAAAAGTTAGTAATAATAACAATTTTAGAAAAAAAAAAAAAAATTTTTTTATTTTTAAATAAAGAAACAATATAAATTTCAAAAAAATTTTTTTAAATAATTTGATTCATTTCATTATTGGTGGGAAATTCTTCTTTTGGATCTAATATATTAGATTTCACAATTTGGGTGTAATTAGTTAATCCTCCCTCCATTAAAATTACATCATTTTCGTTTTGGTTTGTATCATCAACAAATGGAGGGGGTTTTCATCTTCTTGGTCTATATTTAAAGGTAAGATTTGTTTATAATTTTCAGCGCCGCCTTCCATATAAATAAGTTCATTTTCATATAGCCGTCCTGCTTCTTCTTCTTCATCTGTGTCTACATAAAAAATCCCTTCTTCACTGATTAGATTATTTTCCAAAGCCTTATCTGTAAACAAAATTAAATAAAAAATAATTATGAAATATTCAACTATATACAAAAAATGAAAAATATATAAATACAAATTTAGTTCACTCACCTTTTTCATTCATATCATTTCCCCTATCTATAGAAAAATAAAAAGAGAAGAAAAGAGAAGAAAATAAAAGAAAAGAAAAAAAAAAATTAGTATAATATTTCAAAATTGAAAATAAACATAAATTTAGTTTACTCACCTTTTTTATTAGTTGTATCATTTCGAATCTTGTTTTTCTCCCAGTCATAACCTTCACTAAATTTTATATTCTGGAAGAGAAATAACTTTTTACCTATGAAATTTCATCATTAAGTATTGATTGGAACTCATCAATGTTTTTAACCTTTATCTCATCGTTCGAAATCTGGGTTTCTTTTCTATTTAAATAATCATCTAACAGTCTATCTGCTATATTCCTCTTTTTTAAATATATTGCATTTATTTGCTCTGCCTCATCATTTCTAATTTCCCGCACTTGTGGTTCATCACTTAAATAACCATCGTTAATATCCTGATACCTGTTTTCTGTTGCAATTTGATGATCTGCCTCGCTCGAAATCTGTGTCCTAATTTTCTTGTCTTTCTTTCTCTCATTAACAAGAGCTTCTTGTGTTAATGCCTCACTGGACCGAAAATTCATTCGCCCTTTTCACATTGAGAACGAGCAGAGAAATTAAACAAAACATAAACATTCACATGCGCATACAAACAATTATCAAGATTTTTCTTCGGTTTGTATATAGAAGGCACTGCTCGCCACGCACTATCAGCCGCATACCACACACGCATATACACAGAGTATATTCCACATCGCCCTCCACGCACATCGCCCTCAACGCACATCGCCCTCCACGCACTATCCGTCACGCATTAATTATAGAATTTCGTTTTTATGGACCCAGCTATCTTCTGACTTTGGAAAGCCTAGCCAGCGCACAAGCACACGATCCCCCTTCCGCTTCAAAATCTTCTCGACGAGATAAGTGTGGGGGAACAAAGTCTTTTTTATTTCTTGGGCATAGAAACCGCCTTCTATAGGGGTCCCCTTCAGATCTTCAAGTAAATAAGTGGTGGGGAATGTGTTGTTAACATGTCGTATTCGAAAAATTTCCGTGGTCCAGCCCGCTATGTACCCCTTTGTGAATACATGTTTATATTTACTTATGCGTACAAATTCCCCTTCCCGTAAATTTTTGTTATTTAAAAATACTTTTCGGTGATTGTAGACCGTTGATAAAAGTTGTTTCTCATTAGACGCATTGACGTCAATTGGTTTCATTTTTATTGTTCTATGCTTCCTGTTGTTGTAAATATCAATTAAGTTTTTATACATTTGAATCCATGTATATTTTCCATTGAAACTAAACTCACGCCACATAAGTTCTTTTAATGTTCTATTAAAACGTTCCACAATCGATGCTTTAAGAACGCTAAAAGTTGAGTAATGATGAATTTTAAATCGCGTCATTAATTCTTGAAATTGTTTATTATAGAACTCATTTCCATTATCTGTTTGTAAATTCTTGGGTGCCCCTCGACCAGACTTTAAAATGTTTAACATAGCTTTGGTGACATCTGTTGCATTTTTTGATTTCACCGCCTCTCCCCACGCGAACTTACTAAAACAATCCACAACTGTCAATAAATATTTATAGCCTTTGTTGACAGTGGCATAAGGCCTCATCTCAACTAAATCAGCTTGCCACAAATCATTAATTCCTTTTACTATCACTCGACGTCGTGGGAAGTTTTTTAATGTGGGGCGATGTAATTCATTCACAATATCTCGCTTACTCATATTTTAATTTTATTCGGGATGAATGGTGTTCGCTCCTTAGATATTGTTTCACTTTTTAATATTGATTTCGGGTGAATTATATAGCTGAAAATACTATTTTCTATTTCATCAATTTGCATTATTATTTCACGAAGATTTTTCTTTAGATAATCAATTTTTGAAGAAATTTCATTCACTTTGCTATCAACATGATTTATTCGGGGTTTTACTTTAAAAATTGACTGTTTCTGTGGTTGATTGGAAATTACAGTAGATATATTTGTTAATACTTTTCTTGTTTCATCATCAACATAATTCTTTGTTACTACATCATTTTCATGGATGGGAGGTAAACAATTTTTAAATCTTTTTCTCTGAAGATTTAAATTACCATCAGAGTCAGTGAGTAAGCTTTGAAATTTGATTACCCCCTTTTTAATCTCCCTTGAGTACTCTCTCTCAATTAAAAAACATCCAAACTTGTCGAGTGTCATTATTATTATAAATTTAAAAGCTGAAGGAATGGTATATTTAACTTTCAACTAAATCAGTTTTCGGATCTCTTTCACGGTGTGCGAATGGGCTTTTTTTAAGCAAAGTTCCTTCTATTTCCACCTGTTGCGTACGAAGATTTGGTGGTGGTGGGTTTTTTGAGTTTATAAAACTATTAATATTTTCAATTTGATTAATTATGTTGTTCATCAAGATATCTATATTTTCTAATTGTGTAATCATTTTTATTGCTTTACTCTCCAACTCTGATACTCTTTTATTTCGATTCTCAAATGATTTATCAATCGATTCCATTTGTAGTAATTTAACATCGTCAATTTTCTTGTCTACATATAGTTTTATGACTAAGTCATTACCATTTATTGGTTGTGAAGAGTTTTTTATTCTTTTTCTCTGTACATTTATATGGCCATCAGTATCAAGATAAACACCCGTGAGACTTTCAAGCTCCCTTTTGAAAAGTGAGGAAAATTCTCTATCATTCGAAAAATGACCAAACTTGTCAATTGACATTTTAATATTAATTAAAAATTATAAAGTGTCTTCTATTTTATTAATATATTATTTTTTCTTCTCGCAATTCTTCTATTATCGATAAAATCTCATTAGAATGTCCATTATGTCCAGCAGCTTTTGAACTCATTAAAAGCTGTAACCTCTCTACAAGCTCGTTTAAGTTGTTCCAATAAATATATCTAGGTTTCGTTTGTTGAAGCTTCATATATGCTGACCCAGTATATTTTCGAGTGGGTGAGACAGCTGATGTCATAAGAGGTCTAATAATTGATGAATATTTCTTCGAGCGATTTCCTTTTAATTGCCCGTCGGGTTCATAGTTTCTTTTGTGAGCACTTGTCTCAATTAAAATTTGTTTATATATTTTTAAATCATCTTTAGTATAGTCACGAGGTGCGTTATGAAAAATTAGTGAGTATAGACCCTGTGTTAAGGTCCATGAGTTTCCACTCTCCAATTCCATTTTATTTTTTTGAATTTTAAGTGCACTATTACCTAACATCAATATATTATTTTCTTTTCGAGGTCCGTAACTATTGTCTAGATGCTTTTGTTTCTTTAAATGACTAATGTTGAGATCGTATTCCACTCCTTTTTCTTTATTTACATTTTCTTGATCTTCTTCTTCTTCTTCTTTTTCCTCATCTTCTTCTTCTTCTTCATTTGAATCAGAATCAGAATCAGAATATCTTTCAGAATCTTGTGAAAAAAATTCATCTTCGCTTTCTTTTTTCGCTCACATACTGTTTTCTCGCGACATGATGCTCCTCCTCTTTCTTTACCAATGATTTTTTCTCAGGTACATTACCATCATTGGAATTTTTAAATTTCTTATTATCAGCAAGAATTGCATGTAAAGGTGCTGTAATTGGCTTAAAAGTTTCTTCTAAATTTGAAGCATTCTCATTTTTCATTTGTTTTAATTCATTGAACTTTCTTTTTAAAATATTTCTACTCTCTGTCAACTGTTTTAAGACTTGACGTTTCATTGCTCTAGTTTTCTCAGACACTCACTTGATACTGTGAGAAATGTAAATGTAATTAAATATTTATAACAAATTTATTTGTGTTTTTTGAAGAAAATTTATTTTTATTATTGCAAATATATAGCTTAAAAGTATTAAAAATGTATACATTTTTTTTTATGATTTCACAACTTTATTTAATTCCAAGTACAAATTATTATCATCCTTTTTCAAAATATAAAAACGGTTATCCTTTATAATGTTGATTGTTGCATCATCTAAGGTTGAGTAGCGCTCCGGTAAGTATAAAATATACTCCTCAAGTTCAAGAGCAAGGGAAGTTCCATAGCTGGTTTTTTTACGTTGAGCATTCATAATCGGGTAAAAGCAATTTGTTTTCATCTTGTTCTTGGTGAGTAGAGGTTTGGCCATCTTTCCATTGAAGTCCTTAATAACTTTCATTACCATTTCCGGGTTGGTCATATTGCAGATGATTCTTGTTTTTTTCTAATTGATGGAAAATAAATGGAAACAGATTGTTGTTATTATATAGTTTAATAGTTGTTTAATTGTTGTTAATATGCAGTTAATAGCTGTTCTTACCTGTTTTTTAGCAGTTAATTGTTGTTAATATACAGTTAATAGCTGTTCTTACCTGTTTTTTAGCAGTTAATCAACTGTTTTTTCCAGGCTGTTTATAGATGTTGTTGTTTGTTGTTTGTTGTTTGTTGTCTGATTTTTAACTTTGACTGTGTGTTAAAATCATTTTCACACCGATTTTATAGTCGAGAGTAGAACAACCCTCTCAATTTTTGAAGACATTCTTTCATTTTAAATTCGGGAGCAGACCAATCAGAGAAGAGCATAGTTGAGACATAGGGTGGGTTTGAAACGATCTCAGAGAAAGTATTCTAAGATCTCACCCAACCATGAGGCAAATAGTTAAAAATAGGGTGGGTTTGAAACGATCTCAGAGAAAGTATTCTAAGATCTCACCCAACCATGAGGCAAATAGTTAAAAATAGGGTGAGTTTGAAGCGATCTCAGAGAAAGTATTCTAAGATCTCACCCAACCATGAGGCAAATAGTTAAAAATAGGGTGAGTTTGAAGCGATCTCAGAGAAAGTATTCTAAGATCTCACCCAACCATGAGGCAAATAGTTAAAAATAGGGTGAGTTTGAAGCGATCTCAGAGAAAGTATTCTAAGATCTCACCCAACCATGAAGCAACTAGTTAAAAAATAGGGTGGGTTTGAAACGATCTCAGAGAAAACTAGAGAAGAGTGTAGACCAATCATGAGTTGATAGAGAGTAAAAATTGTAGAGACAGGTGTCCACAATTGTTTGTGTTAAAGGCTTGCTTTCTATCATAGTTATAGCTAATATTATTCCCCAAGTATTTCACAACTTCTTTTGGTGGTTGTAAATTTCCAAAACTATCAAAGTAGTGTATATTTTTTTTATTTTTATTATAAGCTACCCAATGTGTACCATTTGATGAGGCATCGCCTAGGTTTATAATTCCTGATTCATGAATCCAAGGTGATTTCGGTAGTGAGTCTCTCATAAATACACCTCGAAAATGAGGAATATATTTTTGAGCAAAATCTAAAATTTCAAAATTTGAAAGTGCCTTCTTGGGTAGCTTACTGATTAGTTTTTTTGATTTCCTCTAAATGGGTTAAGATATAATCCATACCCTTTTCTATAAGGTTTCAGAAACATACCTTCACCCACACTAATACTTTCCATTTTTTTATTATGACGTTTACTCTCTTCTAGTTGTTTTTTACTCGTTGATGCATTATTGATGGCTTTAGCAATAGCTGCGCTGCCAGAAGCAACACTTCCCAGTGCACTAAGTGCAGTCAAAATGGGGACGAGTGGTAAAAAACCACCAACTTTGGGTACATTAATTATGCGAGGAATCTTTATTTTTTTCTTATTGCGACCAATTGATTTAGTCACTGCTTTGCGTGCAACCTTAATAGCACTCATGAGATCTAATGGTTTCTGTTTTTTCAATGCTCGCATTCCTGTTTGAATAACATTTGAGAATGTCTTACCCTTTCCTCCCCTTTTCCTACACTTCCTCTTCACTCCCTTCTTCTTCTTTTTCATACCCATTCCGAATTTCTTTTTAGTTTTCATGATATTTGTGACTAAGTATGCAGCAGTTTTTTCACCCAAACTACTATCCCTTGAAGTAACACGATCCCACGCTTTATTTATTAAAACTGCATCCGCCTTGTGACGGTCACTTAACTCCTTGTGTTGTGAATATGCAATATCATGAGTTCTACATGCCTCATCTAATTGATTTATTCCACGATCTCCGCGCTCCAATCTCTGTTTTAACTTTGTACCAGGTCCACAAAAATTATAACCAGGAATATGTGCTTCAAATGGAAGCGTGTTAATTATTTTGTTAATAATACCACTACCTCGCTTCAAGTTTGAATTCTGACTGCGATAATTATAAAAACTTTTACCCATTTTATATAATGTTTAATCAATGAGCATTTCTCGGTGAATGAACTACATTATACATGTGAATATGCGTTTAATACGTCAAAAACAACAGATTTGTATTAGGGACATAGAGGGTGGTCATGACTCATTTAAAAATTTATCACCACGACATAGTCTACTATTACCTAATACTATCAGAGCTCTGATTGTTGGATCATCGAGCTGTGGGAAAACCAATATGCTAATTAATCTTTTGGAAAGCCCGAATGGTCTAAAATTTGAGAATATATATATTTTCGCAAAAAGTTTGTATCAACCAAAGTACCAGTATTTAGAGAAATTAATTAAACCGATAAAGGGTATGGGGTACTACACATTCTCACAAAATGATGAAGTTTTACCACCTGAAAAGGCAAAAGAAAACTCCATCATGATCTTTGATGATGTCGCATGTGAGAAACAGACTAACATCCGTTCATATTTCTGTATGGGACGCCATAAAAAAATTGACTCATTTTATTTATCTCAAACATATACACATATCCCAAAGCACCTTGTACGCGATAATGCTAACGTGATTATAGTGTTTAAACAAGATGATCTTAATTTACGAAACATATTTCGCGATCATATACATGGTGATATGACTTATGATTTATTTATGAAAGTTTGTCGAAAATGTTGGGAAGATAAATATGGTTTCTTAATGATAAGTAAAGATAATGATATGGACAATGGGCGATATAGAAAAGGTTTTAATGAATACATAATTATTTGAGAATATAAGTTTACATGTGTAAGCTCTATTTTCACAGTTTATTATTAGATTTCAAAATGAGTAGATCATTCACCCTCACATTAAATGGTAATGAACCCATTACGAACATAACTTATTTCCCACCCATTGAATTAAATAATGGTGAATTTGAGTGCGCGCTAATTGATTTTCATATGTACAATTCTATACCCAATGTTGATAAAAGTAATAATCTATTCCATATCGGAAATAGGATAATTGAAATCCCCATCGGATCTTATGAACTCGATGATATTCATGATTTTCTGAAAAATAAGCTTAGAGATTATGGTCTCGAGAAAACATTTCAGTTGGAAAGTAATAATAATACACTTCAAGTTCATATTTCAGCCACCCAGGAAGCTATATATTTTAATAGAGAAAACTCGATTGGAAAATTGTTTGGTTTTAATAAAAGGGTGCTCAATCCTGATCAGAAAAAAACGTATATATCCGATCAACCAGTGAACATTTTAAAAATAAACACAATACGCATAGTGTGTAATATTGTTAGTGGATCATATATTGATGGCAGACAGGATCATGCATTGTATGAATTTGGGATTAATGTTCCACCGGGCTATAAAATGAATATCACACCTCACAATCTCATTTATTTACCAGTCAACACTAGAGAAATAAGTACTCTCTCTATACACATAACTGATCAGAACGGTGATTTGATAAATTTACGTGGCGAAAACTATACGATCCGTCTACATTTGAGATTGATACAATGATTATATATAATAAAAGAGCTGATACTTTTCACAACCAACGCACTTTCAATCGTAAAGTTATAGGAAGAGGTTCGAAGTCAAGTACGAATACGCTCACATTAAAAAATAAATTAATTTTAAAATCACTGGGTTTCAAATTACGAGTTTAAATAAAAGTTATGGGTTTGAACGAGGTATTAGCAGTACGAGAAAAGCCCCTTTCTGACGATAGTATATCGAAAAAGGAATACCACAGCTATTCACCATATCAACAATCATTTAAGTCAAATGATGAGATAAGAATAACCATTCAAAATCAAGATTTATATGTACTTCCTAGTGAGAGTTTTCTTAATTTTCAAGGAGTTATTAGCATCTTGGGGGAGGGTAATAGGTTGATAACCCGAGATGTAATTGGGAAATTGCGAAATAATTGTATGGCGTACTTCTTGGATGAAATACGATATGAAATAAATGGTGTTGAGATAGATAGAACAAGATTTGTTGGCGTTACTTCCACATTAAAAAACTTTGTCTCTTTAAGTCATCTTGAGAGCAAGAGACTTTACAATTCTGGATGGAGTGGAGGAGTCAACTTTAACATTTCCCATCACTTCAACTTTTCTGTACCCCTTAAAAATCTAATGGGATTTTGTGAAGATTTCAAAAAAGTCATATTAAATTGTAAACATGAGCTGGTGCTATTAATTACTAAAAACATGAATGATGTATTTGAAGATAATGTATCAAATCAAAAGTTTCAAGTTGATATAACTAATATTATATGGAAAATTCCTCATGTGACACCAAGTGATTCATCAAAAATCAAAATGTATGATATTATAAAAAGTGGGGTAAATCTTCCAATTGCTTTCCGTAGTTGGGATACGTACATTAATCCGAAACTGAGTAATGGAACACATCATGTTTGGAATGTTAAACTAGCTGCTAACCGTGAACGTCCTCGATTTGCATTGATCGTATTTAAAGATAATCATCAATTTGTTACAAATAATTTGAGAAATTTGAAGATTTACCTAAACTCTGAAACATACCCGTACGACGATTTAAATATAGACTTTGATAAGGATCGATTCGCTCACCTATATGAAATGTATTCCAAATTTCAATCTAGCTACTATAATCGAAATGAAACCCCACTGTTAGCGCCTATGGAATACAAAACTAAAGCTCCTATTTTCGTGATAGATTTATCGTACCAAAATGAGACGGTAAAATCAGGACCGATTGATGTTAGGATTTCGACTGAACTTAGTCAACCGCCTAGTGAAACTGTTCAAGTATATTGCGTACTGATACATGATCGTTTAGTTGAATATAACCCGTTGAATGGTCTAGTTCAGCGAATTGTTTAATAATCAACAATGAGGGGGGATACTGCTGCAATTGATATTCAAGGATTTATTGGGAATAACAATAAATTTATTCTAAAAGAAATTGGAGTGGTGTTTAAAAAAGATTCAAAACTAAATTCACATTTTATAATACACTCTCCATATGATTTCACTGAATTGGATAAAAAAACGAGAAAAACAGTTGCTTGGTTAACAAAACAACATCATAAAATTTATTGGAACGATGGCATAAGCTTTTTCAAAGAAGCACAAACGTATCTAAGAGAAATAATAAGGAATAAGGAAATTATTTGTAAAGGTCATGAAAAAAGACTTTTCCTCAAAAAATTTCTAAAAACACGAGATTTAATGAATGTTGAAGAAATCGGATGTCCTGCTTTAAAAACAATAGATGGAAACCAGTTTCCATTTTGCTCACTACATCTGCAGGAGGGTGTCTGTGCACTCAACAATGCTTACAAAATTTTAAATTTTTATGTACCCGAAAATTCTAGTAACTAGATTTCTTCATTCACAGTTTGAGAGTTGAGAGAAGAAGAAGTTTACGAAATGAATAAATCTAATAGCATTCGTAATATTAATTCTTCCTCTTTGATAAATAACATTAATTTATTTATCAATGATTTTCGAAATGTGATTACCAAAGAGGATTTACAATTACTGTTGGAGTCAAGGAACATGTTCATGAACGCTGGAGTAAAGGAGTTTAAAAAAACAACATATGGAGAACATATTAATTTATGTACATTTTCTTATGATAATATAGAAACCTGTGCATGCTTTCATTATGTAAATCAGCAACATAGAGTCAAACAACTAATTTCATCATATAACGAAATTAAAAAATAAAGAAAAAAAAGAAAACTGAACATCTCTCCCCCTTCTTTTAATACAATTTTATTTTCAAGGGTGGGTATGGTATAGCAACAGGTTTCACATTTTTGTTTTCATAAAAGGTGTATAAATGTAATGTGGCATTTAGATGTACCTTCAGTTTAAAATAAACACTCAAACTATTTTCATCGGAGGAGAACACAAACTCAAAATGATCTCGGAGAAAATTGAAGAATTTTTAAAAGAGTATGGAAACGAAATCTTTAAGGAACACGTTACGAAATTGAAGACATTTCAAACATATTTCAAAGACGTGGAAGCCACTCCGGTAGTTCGTTCCAAGTATGGGGAACACCTATCATACTGCGCCTGGGCCTATGACGATTGCAAAGTTGGACCTGACACCTGTAGATGCATGCATGTTGAGAAGAGAGAACAAGATGCCTTAAAATTAATGGATCGATATATTAATTTATTTAAAAGACTTAATAAAAACTAAATTTTGATGAGAATAAACTCTGACTTTTATTTCACATGTATTTTTTTTTTCTCTATTTAAAAGGGTAGGGTGGGTGACACCTTCAAATTATACAACAAAATATATCATTACATGTTTAGCCAAGTTAATTGAATCTACTTTCCACCAATTAAAACACACAAGCAGGCCTGGGTAGACACGAGCCACACACACGATCTTACAAATTCATAGATCAACAGGTAAGCAACAACCCTCGCTAGAAATTTCTTGGCACAAGCTACACACAAGCATAAGAACATTTCCCATCCACCACCACCACACGAGTCGGCCAGGTACAAACCGTTCAGGCACAAGCCACACGATCTCACAAATTCTCACGCATGACAACAGGTAAGCAAGTCTCACAACAACCCTCGCTAGAAATTTCTTGGCACAAGCATGAGAACTCACCCCATCTACCACCACACGATCTCACAAATTCTCACGCATGACAACAGAAACAAAACCGTTACAAGGTATTACACGTTTAGACAAGTTAAATAACCGGGGTGACTTACACACCTGTTATCCTAATTGAATTACATTAACACAAGCCGGATACGCACAATAACTAACCCTAATAAATTCTTATGCATTATGCCTCATCCCTCCCTCCTTCACAAATTCTCACAAATTCCTTATGTCTCATCCCTCCCTCCTTCACAAAATCCCACAAATTCCCATGCTTGAACACACACACCTTATCCCTTTAACCCCTCCCAATCAGTTTCTCACGCTTAACAACACACAAAACTGCACATGATCATGCATGCGTAAAATAATGAGGGGGAGGATCTTACCCTAAACCCCTTCCCCCTAATAATTAATTGATTTTTTATGCTAATTAGGACACCTGCGCCCCCCTCGCGCGCAGTCATGCGTGACTAATGACCCTCCGCACCCCTCGTGCGCAGTCATGCGTGACTAATGACCCCCCCACCCCCTACCAAACTGGCCCAGGACCCGCAATAGTCTTCTACTAACAACGCTTGCTCCGTTGTTCTACACGTGTTCACTTTTTCTGGAAAATTAAAATGAAGTAACGTATGGTGAGGCTTGTTACAAGTAGCACACAGTTGCTCACTTGTGCATCTTTTAAAACTTTGATGCCTCAGACATCTTGTGTAAATATGATTTTTTTTCGCCCAGTCAGTTCTTTCTGCTGGGTTCATGCTTTTAAATTTATAGCACTGAACCAAATAGTGCCCTGGTAATTTACAACACGCACAATTTTCGATATAATTATTGGGCATTGTCATGACCACTTTCTTTACAGGTTTATCTCCCTGTGAAAATGATGATATAGAATTCAGTCTTTGTTCTAAAAATTCCATCACATCAGAAAGTGCCTGAATGTCTTTTGTCTTTTTGACATGACTTTGATACAAATTTAAATATTCTTTATTAAATTTTCGCAGAATTATGTGCGCAAAAACGGCATCGACTTCTTCGGAGAAGTGTGCCTTTAATTTTATAATATATATTGACTCATTAATAGTGTCAATAAACTTTTTAATCTGCTTATCTGAATCCAAATTTAAATTTGGCATATCCATAAGCCTATTCATGTGCTCCGAGAATATTTTTCTTTTATTCTCATACCGCTTGGTCAAAAACTCCCAAGTGGCTTCGTAATTTTCTCCTGCGCCTAGCAATAAGTGAGTAACCACATTCCTGGCTTCTCCTTTTAATGCCGACTTGAGATAATTAAATTTTAGAGAGGGGCTTAAATCCTCTCTTGTGTGGATGAGCTCTGTAAACAGCTCATAAAACAGATCCCATTCTTTGGAATCCCCAAAAAATGTGGGAATCTGAATTTTAGGCAGGGTTGGTAATTCCTCCGCCTTTACCACCATTGATATATCAGCCTGCGTATTAACTCTGCTGAGTCTATTGTTTATCGCAGCTAATATGTTTTGCGTATCAAATTCGATATCGCTAATCTCCTCTTCGAATACAGAACTTTCAAAACAAGCGTTTACCTGTTCTATTAAATTTTGTACTCTTCCGAACAAATACTCAATTTTGTTCTTTCTTATCGTCAGCAAATCCTGACTACTGTCGATGAGAGACGTCGTCTCATCCAAATATTTTCTTAATTTGCCTACCTGAATTCGGAAAGTCTGTGCGATTCCGGAAGCGTTTGAAGTCCCTGGCAACTCAATATTTGTTTCCGCGTTTTTCGACTTGGAAACCGGGGCTGTGGGTACAATCTGTCCCTCTGGCTTATCCTTTACAGATTCTTTATCAAATCTTAATTTGATTTGAGCCAGGACCGTCATTATTACGTCATATTGTTTCGAGTTAAAATACTCATGATCGACAACGCCGATCTTTAATAGCAATGTATGATTTGCTATGAAGAGTTTCTGAAGCTCTTCTAACCTTACTCTGTCTTGTTTGTTTAACCCTATTTTAGCTTCTACCTGCCTAATTTCCAAAATTATTCCGGACTGCGCCTTTAGCAATTCTACAGTTTTGTCGGACATCATTTTTGTATTAATATTTTTAAAACTTAGGTATAAGTATTTTTGTTAAATATATTTATATAGGTAGGTTAGCTTATCTGGATTTTTTGACGATGACGATGACGCTGCTGCTGCTGTTGATGCCGCCGTAGTTGTTGTTGTAGAGATTTCCTGATGCCGCCTGTATCGTCGCTGCGGCTGTAGTTGTTCTTGTAGAGACTTATTTGCTGCCGTGCGGTCTTCCTTCCTTCTGGTATAGGTGTCGGCTTTTAAAGATGATTTGTATATATATATATTTTTATTTATATATATATATATATATTTTTTTATCTTTCACTTTTTTGTTGAACTTATTTTGGTTCACTTTAACAGGCTCCTTGCCTTGTTATTCAAAAAAATGTTTTTTTTTTTTTCACTAATTGTCCAGTCTGACTTTTCTGTCACTTGAACTTTACGAACTCTTTTTTGTTGGATTTACTTTATTTTCACACAGGCTCCTTGCCTTGTTCTTTTTCACTTTTTTATTTAATTGGCACTTAATACCCGTCGCGTTTAAAATATATATTTTTTCTTTTTATTATATTCACGCACTTTATGCTGATGTTTATGGCCTCAAGCACGCCTTACGAATTTTTCGATTTAAAAAAATTGTTAAGCTACCTTTAGTTTTTTCTAACTACAAGGTGCTTTTTTATTAAAACACAAAAGATTCTTTTGTATCTTTTTGTTTATATATTTATTCTCTGTTCCTTACCACGGGTGGGGGGACACAAGAGATATTTATTTTTAGCAGCCTTAATATTTTTAAGGCGCTGGTTTAAAAAATTCTGAACCTCTTACCACAGGGGGGAAAGTTGCAGAGCGGTCGAAGGACCAAAATGTCGAGAGAGGCTGTAAATAAAACGAGCGTCTGACGTTGTTGAGTTGATATTTCAAACTAAATTTATTTCTTAAAATCCTAGCATAGGTAGCTAACATGAGAATGGAAATTACTTATTTCTAGACCCACGGATCGGTATATCTCCGACCGCGGGAAACCTTCTATGGTCTTTATCTTTAACATATGGTGACCACTCGCAGGAGGTCATATAACCCACCAAGCGTTCTAGGTACCTAGCTGAGATAGGTATGCACATTTGCTAGAGTGCCGGACATCTGCATCCCAGACGCAACAATTTGGTGTTGTTTTATTGCTTAAACATAGACAGGCTCTTATCTTTCTGATATTCATATTTGTGTGTTCTTTCTGAACACCTTCCATTTCCTCTAGTGGAGCTCGCCATGGCGGCATCACAAGCAGCCTTGATTCTCGCAGATAATATGCCGGCGCAGGTGTTGGCGTCGCCAGTGATGACGTTGCCATCCATACTGCTTAGGAGTGTATCTGCGTTAAGGGTGTGTACCTTGTACGCAGATTGCCGGAGAGACGGGCTCTGCTGGCTGTGCGTCGTCTGGGTGATAATGGCTGCGTGGTCGCTGTATGTGAGCAAATCCGTGACCTTCCAGTGGCTGGTCCGGCAGAGCTCCGGGCTGGCGAAAGTCAGGTCAATGATTGACTCTCTGCCTGCCTTGCTATAGGTGCATCTAGCTCCATCGTTCAGGAGACAAACGTCTAATGTGGCCAGGGCGTCCAGAAGGATGGTTCCCCGATGAGTCGTTTTCGAGCTCCCCCAGGCGGTGGACCACGCATTGAAGTCCCCAGCGATTAGTACAGGGGATCTTCCGCGGGCGTCTCGGGCGATCTCCTGCAAGATGTCTCTAAAGGCATCTATATGCAAGCTCGGGGCTAGGTAGCAGCTATAGATGGTGGTTGCTTGGACCTTGGCCCTTGCATAGCCAGGTCTCGACGCCCTCTGCGACAGGTGTCCGGGGGACTGCCCGCAGCTCCATATGACTGAACCACCATCCGCACTCTGTTGCCATACTCCCTCTGCCTTTGACTTGTACGGTTCACTCAGTACAGCAATGTCAATTTTCTCCTCGAAAACCGTCTGTGACAGCAGATCTTGGGCAGCTCTGCAGTGGTTTAAGTTAAGCTGTAAAAACTTAACCATTCTGCGTGTTATGGGTGGCCTTCAGGTACTCAGGGCAGATCCTGCTCAGAGTAGCGTGCGCAGCTTCACCCGCGGGTTTGCCTCCTCTGGTGCATAGGATACACCTGGGCTTGCCTTGGCACGTGTAGTGCTTGTGGCCTTCTTCCCCGCATCTGAAGCAGGAGTTTTGTGTGGCCTTGGCTACTGAGTCTGAGGCCCTGCATCTCGTCGAGGTATGCCCATAGCCCATGCATTTGAAGCACCTCCTTAGCTCGGTCTTCTGTCTGATGCGACAGACGACCCATCCGATTCGGATTTTGCCCTTGTCGAGCAGTCTCCGCGCATGATCAGGCCTGAGGCTGACGGTTGCTGTTTGCGTGCCGCCAAACGCCTTCCGCATCCTAGGTGCAGTGTTGCTTGGGATGTCGCAATCCTCTCCGGCAAGCAGAGCCATAGTGACTTCTCCGCCGCTGGTCATCTCGTCCAGGTCGCGAATCTCCACTTGCACAGTTTCCTGCATGACCGCCACCTCTGCTTTATCGGATATGGCCGTCCTGAGTGCTGCCTGCAGCTGCTGTGTGGACGGGTCCTGAGGCTTCTGCATTCTCAATAGAAGTCCGCCATTTGCAGTTCTTCGCAAACCTTGAACATTATCTTTGAGTCCCTGGAGGGAGGGCTCAGTTTTGACCAGCTTCAGCATATCTGCGTACGAGCCTTCGCTGCATTTTATTAAAATAGCGTCGGCGCGCTGCTTCCTGGGCATGACAGCGTTTGGTGCTCGAATCCCTTTGGGTTCGATGCTCTCCGGTCTCGGTTGGGGATTTCTGGGCTTAGGCTTGGCCCTGACCTGTTGCCATGCCGAATTTCCTGGCCCGGTGGTACAAGCCGCTTTGGGGATCGTGGCTGTCAGCGTGGGAGTGGTCTGCTGGCTTACGCTCGAGGTAGAGCCCTTGGTGTGGCCCTCGGCCAGCGCTGCACTGATGTCGACCTGCAGCTTTTTCATCGCCAGCATGGAGTCGATTGTCCCCTGGGTGACGTGGCGGACCACCTTTTTGTTGTTGGTCTTGGTATCCGTGAACTTGGCGATCATCTCGTCTAGCATCTTCCCCAGCTTTTCGGCTAGTGCTGGTGCGCTAGTGTCCACTCTCTGCTTCTTGTGCGCTCCTGACTGGTTCACATCGGGGCTCACGGCATCCCAGCTTCTCTTCGGGGTAGCCGTTTCCTCCTCAGTCTCGCCGAAAACAAACACGGGTCCCTGCACATTTGGCGGTGCCGACACCGGTTGCTTCTCTGGCATGCTCGCGGGAGGCGAGTGTTGCATCTTCTGCTTGTTGCGCTGGAAATTTCTCAGCAGTTCCTCCTCTGCTCTAGCTACCGCTAATGCCTGGGTCTCGTCATCCCGGCCTACAGGCGGTTTCGCTTGGCTCATCGCACCTGCTCCTAGCGGGGTCCCTCGGTGCGCGGGGATTTCCCCCTGCGAATGCCTGATGGGAGTTATACCGCTCCTTCTCGGTCCCCAGAGCCCCTTTTAATTGGCGCCGCCTCAGCGGGGGGGTTGGAAAATGGCGAGTTCCTTGGCCTTGTGCTCTTAGCCCCACCAGAGCCAACTGCGGAATGTGGATGACAATTCCTAAGCCTAATTTAAATTTAAATTCAAATCCAAACCCAAACCTAAACCCAAATTCAAACTTGAAATTCGAAATTCAAAACCTAAAATTCAAAACTTTAAATCCAAAATTCAAAACTTAAAATTTAAAATTCAAGATTAAAACTCAAAATTCAAAATTTGAAATTCAAAATTCAAAACTTAAGGTTCAAAATTTAAAACTTAAAATTAAAATTCGAAATTCAAAACCCAAAATCTAAAATTCAAAATTAAAAATTCAAAATTTAGAATTTAAAATCCAAATTTAAAATTCAAAATCCAAAATTCAAAACTAAAAATTTAGAATTTAAAATTCAAGGTTCAAAATCTAAAGTCCAAGTTCAAATTCAAATTCAAATCCAAATTCAAATCTAAATTTAAATTTAAATTTTGGCTGTGGCGGGAATTTGTCTGCTCGCGTTTTCCAATACTGCGCGGGTGTGCGAAAGCTCGCTGCGCATGCGCTGCACAACGCTATGATCAGCTGATCGTGTGTTGCGCCTAGAAGGAAAAACGCGAGGGAAAAAAGTGGCGTGTGGAAACTATTCCAAGCTGTGAGAGCGTTCGTGGAAAGATCGATGGACAGGAGAGGGTCCCCCCTTGCCCACGGGTTCCAAAGGCGGTTCCAAGTGCCTAAATTCGGGGAGCCCGGATAGCCAGCCGGGGCCGATTCTGGTACGTACCTTTCCCCAGTTGTCTCACAATTAGTAATTGCACCTTTTCTAGGGCCTTTCGAGCTGTCTACACTATTTTTCTTTTGGAGCTCGGAAAAACACGTCTAATCACTGTGAGTAAACAAATTGTGTCTATATGAATCATGTGTTTTTATACATTTGTTCCTTATTACCAACAGTTTGGAACATATACATTGGTGAGTGTATATGAGCACAATATATACATCACACAAGTATATTATTTTTCAATATATCTTTTTATTTGCCAATTTATTATTATGCCTTTTCAATGTTTTCTATATAAGCAAAATATACTTTAAAAGTATATATGTTATATATGAATCATGTGTTTTTATACATTTGTTCCTTTTTACCAACAGTTTGGAACATATACATTGGTGAGTGTATATAGAGCACAATATATACATCACACAAGTATATTATTTTTCAATATATCTTTTTATTTGCCAATTTATTATTATGGCTTTTCATCAATGTTTTCTATATAAGCAAAATATACTTTAAAAGTATATTTGTTATAATGTTTGATATATAACAAATATACTTTTAAAGTGCGGTGGTGAGTGTATATATAGCAAAATATATACATCACACAAAACAAATACAAAAAAAAATAAATCGAATCATCAAGCAAAGGATAAGCTTCAGTGGATCGCAGTATGGCAGCTGCTCAACCACTTACAACACCTTGCCTGTTACAAAAGTCGTTTACAATTGATTCTAGGCTTTGTCATTGTATTAAATAATGCTTTTATATGTAACTAGCGCGGCACCAGGTGATCAAAGATCCTCCTAATTTACTATGTTACAAATTACATTGGCATCACATCCATTGTCGTTTATAAAATAAATTACAAACTTTAAATGGTTTAGAAGCCATACAATGCAAATTGCCCCTTATTTATCATTGCAGTCCAGCACGGATACGACCTTAGAGGCGTTCAGGCATAATCCAACGGACGTAGCGTCATACCACTGTTCGCTCGAACAAGTATTGTGCCATTGGTCCGTACCTGCGGTTCCTCTCGTACTACGCAGGAATGCTGTCGCAACAACGTTTTGTCATTAGTAGGGTAAAACTAACCTGTCTCACGACGGTCTAAACCCAGCTCACGTTCCCTTGCATGGGTGAACAATCCAACGCTTGGTGAATTTTGCTTCACAATGATAGGAAGAGCCGACATCGAAGGATCAAAAAGCGACGTCGCTATGAACGCTTGGCCGCCACAAGCCAGTTATCCCTATGGTAACTTTTCTGACACCTCTTGTTAAAAACTCTTTAAACCAAAAGGATCGATAGGCCGAGCTTTTGCTGTCCCTGTGTGTACTGAACACCGAGATCAAGTCAGCATTTGCCCTTTTGCTCTATGTGTGGTTTCTGTCCGCACTGAGCTGGCCTTGGGACACCTCCGTTATTATTTGACAGATGTACCGCCCCAGTCAAACTCCCTACCTGGCAATGTCCTTGAATTGGATCATACCTGAGTAATTGGAGTTATACCAAATTTTCAAATCAAAAATACATAAATGCATCGTCTCATTAAAGAATTTGTTTGCGATTATATAACAAACTCGTGATACTTTGATCAAGAAGCTTGCATCAAAACCCAATACCATAAGATATAATAAATATATCCGTATAATGGCTAGGAAATGATACACGTTCCATTTAATCAAGTAAGTAAGGAAACAATAAGAGTAGTGGTATTTCATTGTCGATACCAAACCGAAGTCTAATATCTCCCACTTATTCTACACCTCTTATGTCTCCTTACACTGCCAGATTAGAGTCAAGCTCAAAAGGGTCTTCTTTCCCCGCTAATTATTCCAAGCCCGTTCCCTTGGCTGTGGTTTCGCTAGATAGTAGATAGGGACACGAAAGTCAATGTGTTTAACGTGAGCACCTGCCATGTTGGCTCTATCCCACGGTCCCCATGGACAAGGGATTAATTTATGCGTCAATCACCGCCCCCTTGGACTACAGTCCGCGGGATACCAAATAACAGTCAATCTGTTTGGTCATGACTGGCTCCTTGGTGAGGAGGGAGGCCTATCTAACACCTCTTCCGATCTTTGGGTCACGGCACCCGGTTGTATAACGCAACTCCACGCCGAGCCTAGGCTCTGTTCGCATTTGAACGTTAAACCACAGCCACCACGGATCTCCCCGAAGGGCCGCACCATAGCCAGGACGGAAACTAGGTTCCGCGGGCTCTGGCTCCCGTGGTACCAGAAAATAAGGCCTCCGGTCAAGCCTCGTGCCACTAAAGACACTACCATTTTAGATTCCAAACAATCTCGGAATGGTCGCCATAGAAATTGCATAGCTGCTTGGAATAGACGCAAATTAGCCTGGGCTAACTTACAGGTGGTACAGTATACACCAAGCTCATGGACATGGCTTTCTCACTGTTCAGAGCGAGGACTATTCCTTCCTCTTCTGCAATTGCAGCATTTTACTGTTGATCAATGATCAAACCGCAACAAAAGGCGGCCAGCTATGTTCCCAACGATCCTAAAAGGACTTTGCGAAGAGGCAGAGGGTTGACACCGCCTCTGTTTATCCCCAGCGCCCGTGGTACCAGAAAAATCCTCTGGTCAGGTTCGTGCTCCTATTCAAAGCACTCCCAGTTTCAGCTACCATGAAGCCCGGGGACTGGTGGCCCCCAAAGACAACGCAAAATTCACCGAATATCCCCAACAGTCATTCATCTCATTCACCTACATACAATCCTCAATCAAACACATTCTCACGCTACCAACAGACGCCGCCGAGAAAAGGCCACCCTTGCAAACTCATTCAGCATTTCTACTCTTTCCCTTGTGGAGAGCACCTGACTGACATCAAACCCTCCGCCAACATGAGTGACACCCCAGGCTTGAAGGTCTCGAATGTCAGCGTACAATGGACATTCACAAAGAACATGTATTGACGTCTCCTCACTCGCGCCACAAAGGCATTCCCGAGTGTCACTACGCTGAATCCTACTTAGGAAATCATTCAGAGACCCATGACCAGTCAGCAAAAAACCTAAACTAAGGTTGAACCCAAAGTCTTGGCAATTACTGACAAATGAGACATCAGTGATGAATTCAAAAGTTACTCGTCCATTCACACTTGTTCGCCATCTCTCCTGCCATATCGACAAAACACACTCACTCAATAAAACCTTACATTCGCTAAGCCCTAATCTCTCCACATTCCTATCCCCAAGCCATTCATTCTGCGGCAATGGCAACCCCTTTTTGATTTTATAGAGAATGGCTCTGCGCCGAACCTCTAAATCAAGGGGACATGCACCCAACAGCACCTGCATTGCCTCCGTAGAGACAGTACGACACACAGGCAAACAACCTACCATAATCACTCGCTGGCAAGCCAGCACTTTCATTCTGCCCGAAGCAGTCATGACCGTATCAAACCATACAGACGCTCCGTACGCTGCACAGGCAACAAACAGACCGCTATATATGGTTCGCACAGCCCTCCTGCTCAGGCCCCACTCATTTCTCAAAATTCGACGCACTGGCGCAATCAGTCCGAGCAATCTATTTTTGAGACTGGCGATATGAGGTGAGAAGTTCAACCTCTCGCCAATGGTAATACCCAAATATTTCACATATGTTGCATATTTTAAGGTAACATCACCCAACCTAACAATTGGATGCCGTCTCGGAGACAATTTGCCCTTGAGCAGCATCACAACCGTCTTGTCCATCGCAAGACTGACACCAACACCATTGCCCCAAGCTTGTACAATCTGCATATACTCGCTGGCAAATGTCTCAATCTCAGATCGCGTACGTCCCTCAACCAAAATAAGCAAATCGTCAGCATAAGCGCAACATTTACACACTTGTTCGAGCTGCCTCAGCAAGGTATCCATCATGAGATTCCAAATAAATGGACCGCAAATGGAACCCTGGGGACAGCCGCGAACCACATTCATGCTCACACTTTCATTCTGCCCTACAATACACGCCTTTCTGCCAGAGAAATAACTCTTCCAAAGAGCTAAATCCCGACAGCCACATTCTTCCAATCTTTCAATCACACTTGCCCATCTCAGGTAATCAAACGCGCCCTTAAAATCCACAAATATGCCCAGGATATAATGGGAGTTGCTAGACACAACAGTGTCTTTGACAAACCTCCATGCATCCTCTACACATCTGCCCTGCCTAAATCCATACTGCCTCTCAGACATACTTGCATTCACTCTTTCCTGAAGCCGTTCCACCAACACCCTCTCCAGAACTTTTCCAAGAAAAGGAATAAGGCTGATGCCCCGAAAAGACCTCGGATTACTCCGAATCTTATCGGGTGACTTCAGGAGAACAACCACTCTTGCACACTTCCATTCATCTGGGAAAACACTTTCACTCACACACTTTGCATACATTTCATACATATAATCCGGAATGGCCTTCCATACACTCTTACACACATCCCCAGTGAAACCATCCATACCAGGTGCTTTCTTCGAGGGTAATCTCGAGAAAGCCCACTCCAATTCACTCGCCAGAAGGGGATCAGCAACAATAACTACACTAGGCAGTTCTCGCCGCTGATCCTCTCTGGGAAAGAATTCACTCATCAAGACTTTCACACAGTCCCTCCATTCTGTAAGCAAGTTGCCGTCAACCTGAAGAGCACTAACATCCGTTTTGCGACCTTTTCCTCTCACAATTTTATATACACGACCCCAAGGGTCATTTTTGTTACGCTCCAAAAATGAACGCCACTCACTCTCTTTCACACTCACAAGCATTCTTTTGTACTCAGCCAAGGCTCGACTAAGTTCAACCCTGAGATGCGCCACATTTTCACCATTGGTAGATCTGGCTCTTTGGAATCGCTTCCTTAAGAACCTAACGGCCCGTCGCTTTACTGTAAGCTCGTGAGTCCACCACTTCACACTCCTGCGACTCCCTACATGGGGTCTTTCAAACACGCAATCATTCGCTCTACTCACCCAGTCGTTTACACATGCAATCTGTTCATTCACACTCTTAGCAGTAAAAATGCTAAGCGGTACCTCAGAGGCCGCCTCTCGCACAAATACCCCATGCTGCCTCCAATTGGGCCGAGTAATGCGCCAACGATTATACCCATCATTTACACTTGGGGCTATGGAGTGGTTCATCACAATCTGGATAGGATTGTGGTCACTCACCCCATGACCCCCCAAAACACACCATCTAAAATCATACATTCTCATTGCCGCCTCATTCACAAAAGTAACATCAATGTCACTTTTCCCCCTTGGACCGTCGAATGTGTACCACTCACTGGGTTCATTCACGACCTGAACATTCTGGGACGCAGCCCACTCAGCTAGCTCCTCACCCCGAGTGAAGTTCGAATATCCAGACGCATGTCCAGATATCTTGCTGAACCACATCGGAGAAGAAGCATTCGCATCAGTACCGAGAATGACAGGATCGCTACTCGCCAGTAGTAGCACCGCATCCATGTACGCAATGTACGGCCGAAGGGGTTCCCCAAACCTACAATACACACTCACCATAAAAATCCTGCCAAACCTACCATTCACACTAACACATACACCCCAATCCGTAGAATTCACTAAAGTGCACTCCAGGCTGGGATCATTCACCACAACTGCTGCCTGGCATCCGCTATCTACGAAAACTCGCATTGATGCTGGCAATCCCCGAATACAACCATTGGTTGTATACGGCTCTTGCACTAGAGCCACCGCACAGTTCCTTTCACTCAGCATTTGACCCACCTCACACATAACTGCATATGATCTCTGACAATTAATCTGAATGAATAAACTATTCATATTAATGTCTAGCATTCACCCGATCGACCATTGCACTGTATAAGGGGCAGGCCACTGACATCATGAGATGCCCAGATGGTGCTCCCTTGAAGGCACAATTTCGGCAGTTCAACGAGTTTCCACACCTATTTGACCTGTGGCCCCCTTCACCGCATCGACGGCAAACCTCCTTAGCAGCGTTGCAGTCAGCGACCTTATGGTCAAAACCCAGGCAGCGGAAGCATCCGACCACAGGGTCAAAGCTTCTGACTCTAAACGAAAACCACTTGACGTAGCAGCGTTCGACATTAAGGAGAAGCTGCATAGCCTCAGCTGCTCCCTCCAGAATGACATTTATAACTCCATCAGAGACTTCCCACGGCTTGCTGACAATACGCACACCCTTAACAAATTCATTGTGAGTCATTTTTTCTTTCAAGTTGTTTTCATACAACTCTTTCATAAGTTCATCTGAACTAATTCGCCGGTGTACTCCCTGAATGACAACCTTAGGCCCTAATTTCTCATTCACCGCCACATTCAACCCGACTTCAGCAAACTTTGAGTTGTCTGCAATCTTTTTCCGCTCGGCCAAAGACGGAGTGCGTATCAATACGCCACCATCCCGCATGGGCTTCACCTCATGCACCCGCACACCAAGAGACGGTCCAACCTCCCTTACCACCTTCTCGACCACGTCCTTCGCAGCAACGCCAGCATTTTTGCTGCGCACTACTACGGACCAGGTGTCAACTGGCCTCGGACCAGGAGGCGTCGGCAAACCAACCACTGGACCCCTTTGCGGCGGAACCGACGGAACAGCCGCTTGCACCCTAGTTGCACCTACTGGCGCAGAGTGACCCGCCTCCAACCGGCCCTTGAGTCGCTCATTCTCCGCAATCAGCGAAAATATTAGCAACTCAAAACGATTACTTAGTTTTACCACGTCACCAACCTTCGCTGCGGGAAGTCCAGCCTCAAGAGCTAGCTCGATTAACCCCTGGCTAACCTCCTTCATTTCTGCCACTTCTTTTATCTTGTGCATCTTTGTCTCGACTTGGGGTACAGCACGAGCTTCTGAAACCGACTCAGATACCTGCACAGGAACCGGCACAGAAACCGGCAGAACAGCCTCCCCAGCCTCATCCTCACTCGTGTTTGACGAGCTGCTGCTATCGCTTTCGGTTTCCTGCACTTGCTTTCGAGTGCCACTTCCCCTATCGTTAATTGCCTTAGCAACCTTCCCCTTGTTTGCCATCCCCTTGGTATCAGCCTTCTTTCTACTCACCTCATCAGAGTCCGATAAAGCTTCGCTCTCGTCGTTTACCGCCATTGGTTTGGTAACGTCACGAGTACGTTTATTCGCCTTAGTCGGCGGCATGTCTAAAAACCGCCAAACGACAAAGTCTCAAATACGCTAACTACCGGCGTATATACACAAGTAGAAAATGTTTTTACACAAATTGCGCCACCTACCGACGTTTCGACGCACACACGCTTTAGCCGGTGACTAGTAGATAGGGACAGTAGGAATCTCGTTAATCCATTCATGCGCGTCACTAATTAGATGACGAGGCATTTGGCTACCTTAAGAGAGTCATAGTTACTCCCGCCGTTGACCCGCGCTTACTTGAATTTCTTCACTTTGACATTCAGAGCACTGGGCAGAAATCACATTGTGTCAACACCCGCTAGGGCCATCACAATGCTTTGTTTTAATTAGACAGTCGGATTCCCCAAGTCCGTGCCAGTTCTGAATTGATTGTTAATTGATAATCGTTATAATTAATAAGAACTAATTGGTTTGACCCAACTAGTATTCTTAAAAATTTTAGCAAGAAAGTTCCACAATTGGCTACGTAACTAAACTATCCGGGGAACAAGTAACCACCATAAATGATAGAAACTCTATTTACCCAGAACGAGCACATAAACCATGTTATTGTTTCCCAATCAAGCCCGACTATCTCAATCTTCAGAGCCAATCCTTATCCCGAAGTTACGGATCTAATTTGCCGACTTCCCTTACCTACATTATTCTATCGACTAGAGACTCTTCACCTTGGAGACCAGCTGCGGATATTGGTACGGCCTGTTGAGAAGTTTGCGTATCCCCACCATAAATTTTCAAGGTCCGAGGAGAAAATATCGACACAACAGTATATGTCATGCTCTTCTAGCCCATCTACCATATCTCTCTGCGAAAGACTTCCATGGTAGTACGGCTATAAAACAGAAAAGAAAACTCTTCCGATATCTCTCGACGGCTTCTTTATGGTCGTTCCTGTTGCCAGGATGAGCACGAGGCCCATATTTAATAACAAACGGATACTCAACAGGTTACGGAATTGGAACCGTATTCCCTTTCGTTCAAAATTATTCAAGTATATTATTTGCCAACGTTTTTATATAGTCATTTATTACTTGAAAATTTTCGGTAATTTTTTTCAACCACTGTTCACACGAAACCCTTCTCCACTTCAGTCCTCCAAGGTCTCATTCGATTATTTGCTACTACCACCAAGATCTGTACCAATGGCAGCTCCATGCAGGCTTACGCCAAACACTTCTACGCATACCATTGTACCTTCCTACTCACTAAAGTTTCAAAATTTATATTACAAGTAATATAAATCATCTACTTTAGCGGTAATGTATAGGTATACAACTTAAGCGCCATCCATTTTAAGGGCTAGTTGCTTCGGCAGGTGAGTTGTTACACACTCCTTAGCGGATTTCGACTTCCATGATCACCGTCCTGCTGTTTTAAGCAACCAACGCCTTTCATGGTATCTGCATGAGTTGTTAATTTGGGCACCGTAACATTACGTTTGGTTCATCCCACAGCGCCAGTTCTGCTTACCAAAAGTGGCCCACTGGGCACATTATATCATAACCTTAAACTTCATATCAAGAAAGTTAAGGTTCTTACCCATTTAAAGTTTGAGAATAGGTTAAGATCGTTTCGACCCTAAGGCCTCTAATCATTCGCTTTACCAGATAAGATTATTTTATATAACATTAAAATGCACCAGCTATCCTGAGGGAAACTTCGGAAGGAACCAGCTACTAGATGGTTCGATTGGTCTTTCGCCCCTATACTCAATTCTGACAATCGATTTGCACGTCAGAACTGTTTCGGTCTTCCATCAGGGTTTCCCCTGACTTCAACCTGATCAAGTATAGTTCACCATCTTTCGGGTCACAGCATATCTGCTCAAGGTACGTTCCAGTTAGAGGCATAAATAATATAAATATTATTATACATAACTATATAGAACGCCCCGGGATTGTGTTAATTAACTATAAATAGTTAAAAAACTAATCCCATTATTAGTCAAGTTAATTACGCTATTAGGTTTATATCCCAATAACTTGCACATATGTTAGACTCCTTGGTCCGTGTTTCAAGACGGGTCCCGAAGGTATCCTGAATCTTTCGCATTGTTAATCGTACAAGTGCATATAATAAACACAAAAATCAATGATAATCATGCCATTATATAATTCCGAAAAATTAACGCACTGTAGTCATATAAATCTATCAGCACTTTATCAAATTAATGACATTTATTCTATGTTAAAATGCAAGCATAATAATTTGAATAAACTATAAGCCATATTTTATGATAAATAATGGTATGCTAATAGATTACAATGTCCTTATATGGAAAAAATGCACACTATTATCATAATATTTATTAAATATTACAATTCTAATGATGAATTTTCCATAACGGATATTCAGGTTCATCGGGCTTAACCTCTAAGCAGTTTCACGTACTGTTTAACTCTCTATTCAGAGTTCTTTTCAACTTTCCCTCACGGTACTTGTTTACTATCGGTCTCATGGTTATATTTAGTTTTAGATGGAGTTTACCACCCACTTAGTGCTGCACTATCAAGCAACACGACTCTTTGGAAACATCATCTAGTAATCATTAACGTTATACGGGCCTGGCACCCTCTATGGGTAAATGGCCTCATTTAAGAAGGACTTAAATCGTTAATTTCTCATACTAGAATATTGACGCTCCATACACTGCATCTCACATTTGCCATATAGACAAAGTGACTTAGTGCTGAACTGATTTCTTTTCGCTCGCCGCTACTAAGAAAATCCTTGTTAGTTTCTTTTCCTCCCCTAATTAATATGCTTAAATTCAGGGGGTAGTCCCATATGAGTTGAGGTTGTATAAAACATTTGTTTGCATTAATTCTTTTTATATAGAAATAACATTACATTTTAAATTTGCCATTTATTGACAAACCCAACGAAGAATAATAACATTTACAACGGTTTTTCAATTTTTTCATTATTAATAAGAGACAATCCTAGATGAAAAATATTTTCATATTTTTTATGCTAGACATTTCTCAGTATTATTTGATTTAAAAAAAGAAAATATTTCTCTTCGTTTTCACATTCAAATATTTACAACAATGTGAGAATAATGTTTTTCATATAATTTTTAATATTATGAATATAAAAATTTAAAAATTATTATATCCAATAATATACCATGTGCTTATAAAATTCATACAATGAAATTTATGAACAACTTATTTTGCATAGTCTTACAACCCTCAACCATATGTAGTCCAAGCAGCACTTTAAAATTAATTAAAGTACATAACAGCATGGACTGCGATATGCGTTCAAAATGTCGATGTTCATGTGTCCTGCAGTTCACACGATGACGCACAGTTTGCTGCGTTCTTCATCGACCCATGAGCCGAGTGATCCACCGCTTAGAGTTTTAATAATTTGGTTTATATATATCATCAGAAATGTTTTTATTGAAAGAAATTAAAAATACACCATTTTACTGGCATATATCAATTCCTTCAATAAATTTAACATTGTTATTTTTTTTTTTTTTAAATCCAAAATAAATGTTGCGAAAAGTCTTAGTTTCATATAAACAATATACATATCTGTAGTTTTAATCATTTTTATAATATAAGCCTTTTTGGTTTCGATATAATATATTGGTGTAATTTTATATAAAACATTAACCTGAATAACCAGGTACAACATTATGCATTTCAGATTGTTGCATTAACCAATGTATGCGCATAATAATAATGAACAATACATTACGCAACGCCTGTATATTATGGTCCATATACACGCAAATTTTTTATTTTCCATTAATTGATTTTTATTATTCATTTAACATTCAGCTTTGCTTGGTTGCTGTTTACAATGTTAATTTTTTTTCTTTGGCAATTTCATTAATATTATTAATAATATTATATATTAACGGTAAGGAAAATTATATACTATAATGATCCTTCCGCAGGTTCACCTACGGAAACCTTGTTACGACTTTTACTTCCTCTAAATAATCAAGTTCGGTCAACTTTTGCGAAACAACCGTAACACACAAGGCGTCACAGTGATCACGTCCGGAGACCTCACTAAATAATTCAATCGGTAGTAGCGACGGGCGGTGTGTACAAAGGGCAGGGACGTAATCAATGCGAGTTAATGACTCACACTTACTGGGAATTCCAAGTTCATGTGAACAGTTTCAGTTCACAATCCCAAGCATGAAAGTGGTTCAGCGGTTTACCCGGACCTCTCGGTCTAGGAAATACACGTTGATACTTTCATTGTAGCGCGCGTGCAGCCCAGGACATCTAAGGGCATCACAGACCTGTTATTGCTCAATCTCATTATTGCTAGACGCAATTTGTCCATTTAAGAAGCTAGTGTCCTTATAATGGGACAAACCAACAGGTACGGCTCCACTTATATAAACACATTCAAACACAATATACATTTTACTGCAACCATGAATGAAGGCTATATAAGCTTCAACACCATAATCCTGAAGATATCTATTTAATATATTTGAGTCTCGTTCGTTATCGGAATTAACCAGACAAATCACTCCACGAACTAAGAACGGCCATGCACCACCACCCATAGATTCGAGAAAGAGCTATCAATCTGTCTTACACACTTATGTTCGGACCTGGTAAGTTTTCCCGTGTTGAGTCAAATTAAGCCGCAGGCTCCACTCCTGGTGGTGCCCTTCCGTCAATTCCTTTAAGTTTCAGCTTTGCAACCATACTTCCCCCGGAGCCCAAAAGCTTTGGTTTCCCGGGAAGCGACTGAGAGAGCCATAAAAGTAGCTACACCCAATTGCTAGCTGGCATCGTTTATGGTTAGAACTAGGGCGGTATCTGATCGCCTTCGAACCTCTAACTTTCGTTCTTGATTAATGAAAACATCTTTGGCAAATGCTTTCGCTTAAGTTCGTCTTACGACGGTCCAAGAATTTCACCTCTCGCGTCGTAATACTAATGCCCCCAAACTGCTTCTATTAATCATTACCTCTTGATCTGAAAACCAATGAAAGCAGAACAGAGGTCTTATTTCATTATCCCATGCACAGAATATTCAGGCATTTGAAGCCTGCTTTAAGCACTCTAATTTGTTCAAAGTAATTGTACCGGCCCACAATAACACTCATTTAAGAGCACTAATGCAGGTTTTTAAATAGGAGGAACATATGAAAAAATACAAGTATTTTAACATACATAAGAACTCCACCGGTAATACGCTTACATACATAAAGGTATAGTACTAACCACAATTGTAAGTTGTACTACCCGTATGAAGCACAAGTTCAACTACGAACGTTTTAACCGCAACAACTTTAATATACGCTATTGGAGCTGGAATTACCGCGGCTGCTGGCACCAGACTTGCCCTCCAATTGGTCCTTGTTAAAGGATTTAAAGTGTACTCATTCCAATTACAGGGCCTCGGATATGAGTCCTGTATTGTTATTTTTCGTCACTACCTCCCCGAGCTGGGAGTGGGTAATTTACGCGCCTGCTGCCTTCCTTAGATGTGGTAGCCGTTTCTCAGGCTCCCTCTCCGGAATCGAACCATGATTCCCCGTTACCCGTTGCAACCATGGTAGTCCTAGATACTACCATCAAAAGTTGATAGGGCAGACATTTGAAAGATCTGTCGTCGGTACAAGACCATACGATCTGCATGTTATCTAGAGTTCAACCAAAGTAACGATCTTGCGATCGCTTGGTTTTAGCCTAATAAAAGCACATGTCCCATAAGGTTCATGTTTTAATTGCATGTATTAGCTCTAGAATTACCACAGTTATCCAAGTAACTGTTAACGATCTAAGGAACCATAACTGATATAATGAGCCTTTTGCGGTTTCACTTTTAATTAATGTGTACTTAGACATGCATGGCTTAATCTTTGAGACAAGCATATAACTACTGGCAGGATCAACCAGAATAATGTTTTTTTTATTTCATATTTCTTTCATATTAGTGAATAGAAATTAGCAATATAAATATTTGTATACAGATTTTAACATATATATTTTTCTTTTTCTCATCGAATACGGCCATAATTATATAGCAATCGTATTCGCAGCATTTGTATTCATATAAATTTATGTTTTTAATTTTAATACATTTTTTATATATGCATATATTTCATTCAAAAATATCATTTTATTTCCAACATACATAATTGTATCACCCATACAATTTTGTTTAATCAATATTAATATTGAAATTAAATCATTTGCAATTTGATAATAAATTTAAAATTTATTATTTTCGTAAAAGCATTTCTCATGGTAATATATTAATATAAAACCAAGAACATATGAAAAAGTTACATATAAAAATGAAACTTAAATCATATTGTGATATGTGAATACAATAATACTAAAAATTAATATTAATGCAACACATTTTTTGTGGTAGGATCAAATATAATATAAATTATATCTGCCTACCGCCATAATTTAACGATAATAATTGGAAACTAGAATTGTTATTCAATTTTGGCCTTTGTTTCAACTCTATTATCTTTTTATAATAAATATATATCGCACTAAGCCAAAAATCTAAGAAACTTAGATAACAAATTTTATAACGATATTATTTATGATTTAAACCATTTAATATTAGTATAATCAAAAATATATGAAATCACATAACATTTTGTATTATACTTGATGGACAACCACTGCCCATCTTATATAGGTTTTTTGCACCGATGTCTTGAAAACGGGTATTTATAACTGCATTTTCCACCCACCGTATAGTTTCCCTATATAAATAGAGAAAATTATTTAATATGGTACTGAAATGCACAAACATATAAAATGTTTGCATATTTCATATAATACCATCAATATTTCATATTATTGAACAAAATATATATATATATATTTTTTTTTTTTTTTTCGAGCTGGGTGTTTTTATTTAAAACTGTCCTTCCCGGACAATCATTAAATTTTGTAATTTTACTTAACAATAATTTTTTTTTTCAGTTTCAGGGTGGTTTCTGTGCGGCTAGTCCCAGGGGAGGTCCAGAGGATGGGTCCTCATCAGCCTCCTAGTCCGTTCGCTGTTGTCCAGTAAGTTGATTGCCAAATTGTTGGGGTGATCGTGAAGCCTCTGCATGTACCGTCTGCTGCTCTGCTTGATCTCGTCTTCTACCCAGGGGAAGTTGAGAACTTCATGGATTGTGGCGTTGTCGTGTAGGGGGTGCGCACTGGTAGCGGTGCGACGTGCTTTGTTCTCGAAGGTCTGGATAATTTGCAGATTGTAATGTGACGCGGTGCCCCACAATTGGATGCCATAAGTCCAAATTGGTCTGATGATTGCCTTGTATATCAGGATCTTTGACGACGTCGGAAGCTTCGATCTTCTGCCCATTAGCCAGTAGAGTTCCCTGACGCGGTCCTCAGCCTGGCGACGCTTTTTCAACAGGTGCGGTCTCCAGGTTAATCTTCTGTCCAGCGTGAAACCGAGATATTTCGGAGTGGCTACCTCTGGTATCGGATCATCGTTGAGACTAACTGAAGGGCAGTTGCCGCGGCGGGTGGAAAAGGTAGTGGCGGAGGACTTATCGCTATTGACAGCAATATTCCACTTTTTGTGCCATGTGTTGAGAAGATCGAGTTGCTCTTGCATTATCTGGGAGGCCTCTGCTGGGGTGTCTCCTACCGTGAGAAAAGCGGTATCATCGGCATATGTGGCTGCCATTAAGTTGGGGCTAAGTAGAACCGGGAGGTCAGCCGTGTATGCGTTATATAGTAGCGGCCCGAGAACGCTTCCTTGGGGGACCCCAGCACGTATATATTTAACGCTTGAGCGTGCTTCTCCACATTTGACGACAAACCTTCGGCCCTCCAGGAATGACGAGGAACTTGAAATATGGCTGAGGCAGTCCGTTTCTGAGCTTTAGAAGGAGTCCAGGGTGCCAGACCCGATCAAAAGCTTGCTTTACATCCAACATAACCGCAAGGCAATATTTTTTGTTTTCGAAGGCGTCTAATATATATTGCACTACTCTATGCCCTTGTTCTGGTGTCCCGTGGCAGCGCCTGAAGCCAAACTGGTGATCGGGGATCAGACCAGCCTCGTCCATCACCGGCAATACTCTGTTCAGAAATACTCTTTCGAGGATTTTGGAGAGTACTGGCAGTAAGCTAATCGGTCGATAGGAGGCAAGATAAGCTTCCGGTTTGCCCGGCTTGGGGATCATAACTACTTCGGCACGTTTCCATGATGATGGAAAGTGCCCCATTTGCAAGCATTTATTTATTATCGACGTGATTAGTGTCTTGCTTACGGGTGGAAGAAGTTTTAATGCAATTGCATTGATGCCATCATGACCTGGTGCCTTGTAGTTACCCAATGCAGCTAATAGCTCGGAGATCTCCCCTTGCGTGACTTGGGGAATCGGCTCGGAGTCATCGAGCGGTTCTGCCAGGAGCCGGTCCGTTTCCATTGCGTCATCGAGAGTACAGCGATTAATTGGCGTGAAAACCCCCTCCAGATGCTCCGCGAATGCGTTGGCTCTCTCAACCTCAGTTCTGCACCATGAGTTGTCCAGTTTTTTTATGGGAGGAATCCTCTTTATTGGCCTCTTTATGCGCTTAGTGACATTCCATAGATTGTGGTGAGGGTCACCCGGTTCAAGCTGCCCTACGAAGCTGTCAAGGGCCTCCTTCCTTAGACTAGCCAACGTTTCTTTAAGCTCCTTGGTGGCTCTGTTAAGAGCGGTCTTGTCTCTAGGGTTTCTAGAGAGAAACCATACTCGTCGAAGGCGCCTTTTCTCATTCTTAAGCTCGTTCACCCGCGGATTCCAGAAGTGGACGTCCCTGCTGGTGTCTCTCGGTTGGATTGAAAGCCTTGGCGCAGCATATGCCGCTGCCTCCTGGATTTGGGTGGTGAGATTCTCAACGGCCGCTTCGATGTCTTCCGGTGAATCCAGCGGTGGGTTGCAGGCAGTGGAGCTATTTAGCCAGTGATGAAATTTGCTGATGTCGGACGTTTTATAGATCAGCTTTTTACGGGCAGATCTCAACATGGCTGAAGCGTAAACGGAGACGGCGATCGCGCTGTGGTCTGACAGTAGATCCTCAACCTCTCTAGCCTCAATTCTTGCCGGGTCCAAGCCACCAGAGATTGCAATGTCCAGAACGTCCGGTATTTTGGCGGGGTCGGTGGGCCAGTAGGTCGGCGCACCAGTTCCGTGGCAATTGAGGTTGCGGGAGAGAACCTGCCTGCACAACGCTTGTCCTTTTGGATTACAGACCCTGGACCCCCACCAGGTGTGCTTGGCATTAAAGTCCCCACCAATTACAAACTTTGGGCCCAAGCTGTCAAGAAGCATGCTAAAGTCCTCATCCGTGGCCCTGTGTCTGGGAGGACAATAGGCAGCGGCTACTGTGATATCTCCGTGGGTGGTGTTTACGGTGATTCGGGCACATTGGACCCAGTCCTCTTGAATGGGTGGTTGGATGTCAAATTTTATGCTGCTGCGGATAAGGATGGCCGCCCCGCCGCGGGCTGTACCATTGGGGTGGTTGGCGAATATAAGGTCATAGCCTCTTAAAGTGAGATAAGATCTGTCGGAAAAGTGGGTTTCGGAGATAAGTAAAATATCGGCTTGGTTGGTCTTGCAGTATAGCTCGACCTCGGGCCTGTTGTTAATCAGGCCGTTTGCGTTCCAAATGGTAATGTCTAATCCCGTTTGCATAAGGACTTGCAAACGGTTGCCATCATTTGAGTCATTTGGCTCATTACTCTCTCCATCATTCTCTCGAACATAGCTTCCATCCTAGTCATCATCGCTTCCATCATAGTGTCGGTATTAGCCTGTTGTTGTGGGAGGATGTTAGTCCCATTTATTCCCTGTTTAGCTGCGTTAGCATAACTAACGTTAGGGTTAACCCTGCTGTAGGTCCCGGTCTGCTGGGCGCGTGGACCTGTTTGCTTTGAAGCAAGCAAGCTTTTGGCTTTTTTATATGCCGGGCAACCTTTGTAGGAGGCAGCATGTGCCCCTTCGCAGTGTAGGCAGTGTGCCGGATCATTTTCGTTTTTGCACTCTGAGGATGGGTGCCCATCTCCGCACTTGACGCATCTGTGCTCAAGGTGGCAGTACCGTTGGGTGTGTCCAAATCCCTGGCAGCGAAAACATTGGGGCACATCGTTAAACTTTATCGGTGGCTCTATAGTCACCACTGAGCTGCAAAGCCTCTTAACTTGATAAGCCTCCTTATTGTTCTTTGCCGGCTCGAGGCTAGCAAAGAAGATGTTGAGAGGCTTTTTGGTGCCTTTCTGAGTGGGATTGTAGAGATCTCTGACCTTGTGGCCGTGATGGTTTAGTTCTCCCCGAATTTCCTCAAGGTCCGTTGAATAATGAAGACCTTTGATGACTACCCTATAGGCGCGTTCATCTCTTGGTTGGAAGGTTTGGAACCTTTTATTGGATTTCGTCAAGAATTCCTTGAGGGCGGTAAAACTTTCCTTGTCCGGAGTCATAACGCGAACGTTGTTCTTGCTGGTCGTCTTGAAGGTGAATTCCACGTCTTTGCCGAGTACTCCAGCGATGCTAGTAGAAAGAGCCTTGATGTTGGTCACGTCCGGAATGAAGATCGGTGGTGGCTTGATCGTTTTCGGTTTCTGCTGTGCATTCTCCTTTTCAGGAGGCTTAGCGAGCAAGTCATCGCATACCTCCTCGTCATCTTCATCTGATGATAGAGGTCCGTAACGGTTACCCACCAGCTTAGCTTGGGCTTCGACAGCGGCCTTGCTCGTACTGGGTCCGTCTATTGCCTGGGAATTCTTGAGCGGGGTTTTTCTCCTCGCCTCGCCTGGTTCGAGGGAGTCGTCAGAGTCCGAAGAAGAGATGTACTTTTTCTTCCGCTTGCTGCTAGTCCTCGACATTGGCACGGCTTGCCAATCCATGGTGGGGCAGTTTAAAGGAAGCGCCATCTACCGGCGCTTCGCGAAATTGGTTGACGCGCTCTTGCGGGTAAATTTGGCAATCAGGTAACGCCGAAAAGTATACTTTGTTTCGACCAGTGGAAAACTAGCTCCACTTATACTTACTGGTTATCGGAACCAGTTCAACGATAAACACTCCGATAATAAGCACCGCGTTGCGCTCGTCCGTGGGCACGTCTGCACTCGACGAGAGTTGGGTCGCGACTGAACAAAATATATGCGAAGCAAATATTTTGAACAATGACCGGTCGGCAACCACTGCCTACCCTATATAGGTTTTTGGCCCCGCTGTCTGGCACCAGGCCATTTATCGTATGGGGAAAATGGTATACATAGAGAAAATCTCTATAATCGTATCAAAATACACAAATATTTCAAAATGTTTGCATATTTCATATAATACGACTATTATTTTATATTATATTATAAAATATTTCATATTATTGAACAAAATATATGCAAAGCAAATATTTTGAACAATGACCGGTCGACAACCACTGCCTACCCTATATAGGTTTTTGGCCCCGCTGTCTGGCACCAGGCCATTTATCGTATGGGGAAAATGGTATACATAGAGAAAATCTCTATAATCGTATCAAAATACCCATATATTTTAAAATAATTGCATATTTCATATAATACGACTATATATATTATATTATAAAACTTTACAACTTTAAGTTTTCATAATATAATATTTCCATATGTATTTTTTCCAACTTTATTTTCTCATTTTATCATATTTCCATATGTATTTTTTCCAGCTATACGTTTTCATAATATAATATTTCCATATGTATTTTTTCCAGCTATACGTTTTCATAATATAATATTTTCATATGTATATTTTTCCAGCTATACGTTTTCATAATATAATATTTTCATATGTATATTTTTCCAGCTATACGTTTTCATAATATAATATTTCCATATGTATTTTTTCCAGCTATACGTTTTCATAATATAATATTTCCATATGTATATTTTTCCAGCTATACGTTTTCATAATATAATATTTCCATATGTATTTTTTCCAGCTATACGTTTTCATAATATAATATTTCCATATGTATTTTTTCCAGCTATACGTTTTCATAATATAATATTTCCATATGTATTTTTTCCAGCTATACGTTTTCATAATATAATATTTTCATATGTATATTTTTCCAGCTATACGTTTTCATAATATATTTTCATATGTATATTTTTCCAGCTATACGTTTTCATAATATAATCAGGCCTGCTCCGGTAATCGAAAACGGCAAGAATTTTTCGTTTTCGTTTTTGAAAACGAGAAATTGGTGCTCCGGTAATCGAAATCGAAAGATTTTTTCGATTTGAAAAACGGGCACCTTTTTCTGGCCGGAATGAAAAGTAAATGGCTTTTTTTATATGAAATCAGATCTTATTTACAAAAGGAAAAAAATAGTTTACTCAGTGGTCTATTGATGTTTATTCCACAACACCATAAGATCATTCTGGCAGGTAGTTATTTTATAAAAAATTTATTTCTGGCCCCACCTCAGATTTGACAACAAAATTTTTGCCGTGTTCAGCCAGTTTTCTCGGTTTGGCGATAGGTCGATAAGTTCACCGCATAAAGTTATCGCCAAGGTTGCCATATTGTTGGTGGAACGAAACATTCAGTTAAAAATACTTATAAAATATAAATGAATACATTAATAACTTTAAAGGACCGCCAAAACGGTTGTTTATAATTAATGCTATTTAATGTGATTACTTAAATGGTCCAAATTAACCAAATAATTATTTGAGACCACCGGAATTAAAACTGTGAAAAGTGTGGCAGCATCTTAGGTGCCTGGATTTGCTTAATTCTACCATTTTTTGCCTTTTTCTGGCTTAGAAAAAGGGCAATTGTAAATATAATAGGCAGTACTTTACGTTGTTTGCTTATTACCAACAACACAAGTTAGCTGCTTGAGCAGTGAGAAACGATGAGAAAACGAAACATCCGATAGCAGAAATTTGCCGAAAACCGGAGCAGCTAAAAACGAAAACGGTTCGTTTTCGCCCAAAACGAAATCGAAAAAATTTTACGATTACCGGAGCAGGCCTGAATATTTCCATATGTATTTTTTCCAACTTTATTTTCTCATTATATCATATTTCCATATGTATTTTATCCAACTTTATTTTTTATAATATAATATTTCCATATGTATTTTTTCCAGCTATACGTTTTCATAATATAATATTTCCATATGTATTTTTTCCAGCTATACGTTTTCATAATATAATATTTCCATATGTATATTTTTCCAGCTATACGTTTTCATAATATAATATTTCCATATGTATTTTTTCCAACTTTATTTTCTCATTATATCATATTTCCATATGTATTTTTTCCAACTTTACTTTCTCATTGTATCATATTTACATTTAATATATATCAATATATTTTCATTTGCCAATTTATTATTATGCCTTTTCAATGTTTTCTATATAAGCAAAATATACTTTAAAAGTATATTTGTTATATATGAAACATGTATCTTTATACATTTGTTCCTTATTACCAACAGTTTGGAACATATACATTGGTGAGTGTATATAGAGCACAATATATACATCACACAAGTATATTATTTTTCAATATATCTTTTTATTTGCCAATTTATTATTATGCCTTTTCAATGTTTTCTATATAAGCAAAATATACTTTAAAAGTATATTTGTTATATATGAATCATGTGTTTTTATACATTTGTTCCTTATTACCAACAGTTTGGAACATATACATTGGTGAGTGTATATGAGCACAATATATACATCACACAAGTATATTATTTTTCAATATATCTTTTTATTTGCCAATTTATTATTATGCCTTTTCAATGTTTTCTATATAAGCAAAATATACTTTAAAAGTATATTTGTTATATATGAATCATGTGTTTTTATACATTTGTTCCTTTTTACCAACAGTTTGGAACATATACATTGGTGAGTGTATATAGAGCACAATATATACATCACACAAGTATATTATTTTTCAATATATCTTTTTATTTGCCAATTTATTATTATGCCTTTTCATCAATGTTTTCTATATAAGCAAAATATACTTTAAAAGTATATTTGTTATATATCAAACATATCGGTGGTGAGTGTATATATAGCAAAATATATACATCACACAAAACAAATACAAAAAAAAATAAATCGAATCATCAAGCAAAGGATAAGCTTCAGTGGATCGCAGTATGGCAGCTGGTCAACCACTTACAACACCTTGCCTGTTACAAAAGTCGTTTACAATTGATTCTAGGCTTTGTCATTGTATTAAATAATGCTTTTATATGTAACTAGCGCGGCACCAGGTGATCAAAGATCCTCCTAATTTACTATGTTACAAATTACATTGGCATCACATCCATTGTCGTTTATAAAATAAATTACAAACTTTAAATGGTTTAGAAGCCATACAATGCAAATTGCCCCTTATTTATCATTGCAGTCCAGCACGGATACGATACAAATTACATTGGCATCACATCCATTGTCGTTTATAAAATAAATTACAAACTTTAAATGGTTTAGAAGCCATACAATGCAAATTGCCCCTTATTTATCATTGCAGTCCAGCACGGATACGACCTTAGAGGCGTTCAGGCATAATCCAACGGACGTAGCGTCATACCACTGTTCGCTCGAACAAGTATTGTGCCATTGGTCCGTACCTGCGGTTCCTCTCGTACTACGCAGGAATGCTGTCGCAACCTGTCTCACGACGGTCTAAACCCAGCTCACGTTCCCTTGCATGGGTGAACAATCCAACGCTTGGTGAATTTTGCTTCACAATGATAGGAAGAGCCGACATCGAAGGATCAAAAAGCGACGTCGCTATGAACGCTTGGCCGCCACAAGCCAGTTATCCCTATGGTAACTTTTCTGACACCTCTTGTTAAAAACTCTTTAAACCAAAAGGATCGATAGGCCGAGCTTTTGCTGTCCCTGTGTGTACTGAACACCGAGATCAAGTCAGCATTTGCCCTTTTGCTCTATGTGTGGTTTCTGTCCGCACTGAGCTGGCCTTGGGACACCTTCGTTATTATTTGAGAGATGTACCGCCCCAGTCAAACTCCCTACCTGGCAATGTCCTTGAATTGGATCATACCTGAGTAATTGGAGTTATACCAAATTTTCAAATCAAAAATACATAAATGCATCGTCTCATTAAAGAATTTGTTTGCGATTATATAACAAACTCGTGATACTTTGATCAAGAAGCTTGCATCAAAACCCAATACCATAAGATATAATAAATATATCCGTATAATGGCTAGGAAATGATACACGTTCCATTTAATCAAGTAAGTAAGGAAACAATAAGAGTAGTGGTATTTCATTGTCGATACCAAACCGAAGTCTAATATCTCCCACTTATTCTACACCTCTTATGTCTCCTTACACTGCCAGATTAGAGTCAAGCTCAAAAGGGTCTTCTTTCCCCGCTAATTATTCCAAGCCCGTTCCCTTGGCTGTGGTTTCGCTAGATAGTAGATAGGGACAGGTGTGAATCGGATCCCTCCGTACTTGTTTTATGTGGCGTGTTCCGCATTGAAGGGAGTACAACCACAGCATTTCAATGTGGCCAGAACTGGCCACATAATGCAACAGTCTGGATTAAGCGCCAGCCAACCGCCCCGGACTGGAAGCTATAGCTATGTACATAGCAACCACTCCGGTAAAAATTCGAGCGCACGTTAGTCGGGCGTGCACTCCCCCTTTGTGAGGGGTCGAGACCTATCTAACGTCTCTGCTGATCTGATGGTCACAGCGCCAGGTTGAGAACGCAACTCCACGTCGATCCCGAGGGATCTCCCGCGATTTTGGGATAACCACAGCCACCACGATACTCCCACAAGGGGGCCTACCTCAATGAGCAGCCTTGGAGAACTGCTCAACCCGTGGTACCGAAATTAGAGGCTCGGTGCGCCTCACTCCTTTGGCTCCGACAAGCCCGGATAGAGCACCCTTTGCCCTTTTAGTCGCCTCCTACGACAAGCAATGGCAGGCTGTGGCAGTATTCTTCGCCGCTAACCACACGGCAGGGATGTTGGGCTAAAAGCCCCTCCTCCTGCGGAACGCCTCCTCTGCAAACGCCATCAGTCGTTCGGTCCTCTCGCGATCAACCAAGATTCCTTCAAACGTCCAAGTTTCGCCAACGCGCTGCACACCAAGTCCATCAAGGTCTCGCAGATCTGCATATAGGGGGCAAGCACATAACACGTGCATCCAGTCCTCGTGTGGATCACCACATGCGCAAGCAGTGGTATCGCTGAGGCCTCTCCCATGCAGAAATGCATTGAGCGACCCGTGCCCTGTAAGCAGGAAAGACGCCGTCATCGAGAACCCAAAATTTGGGTCTCGATAGATAAGAGTAACATCTGGGACGAACCGGTGCGTCACCCGTCCTGGTTCGCTGTGGTCATCCCATCTGTTCTGCCAACTCAGCAGCATAGACTCCTCTATACGCATCTCTCTCTGCTCCCAGCTTAGACCATCCAGGTCCTCGCCGTAGAGCCAGTCGCTCTCCTCCAACGGGTATCCACGCTTAAGCTTGTATTTGACTGCTAATTGCTTAGCAGCCAAGTCAAGCGGGGGAGCTCCAGCAAGAACCTGCAGTGCCGCAGTGGACACTGTTCGGCATACCGAGAGGCATCCAAGTAGGATCAGCCTATGGCAGGACGCAAGTCGCCTCTTGGCAGCTACTTGTTCGGCGGTGTCATACCATACCGAAGCACCAAACAGCACACAAGGTGCCATGAGTCCGGCATATATGGTCCGCCTGGCTCGAGGACTGAAACCCCAGTCGACTCGAAGCACTCGCGCCAATGCTCCAACGACTCCGGACATTCGCTGACGAAGCGAAGCTATGTGCGCGAGGAATTTCATTCCTTCGCTGACCGTGATGCCAAGGTACCGACAGCTGCGCACATACGGCAGGTTTGCTCCAGCAAACTTTACCGTCGGCGCTCGTCTCAAGGTACCTTTAAGCAGCATTATTACCGTCTTGCTGGTGGAAACGGCAACGCCGATTTCCGCTCCCCACGTTTCAACGATGGACATTAGTTGCGCTCCTTTTCCTTCTAGCACGGCTCGGGAATTTCCCTCGACGAGAAGAAGCAGATCATCCGCGTATGCACTCAAAGGGCAATACGGCTCGAGGCGCTGAAGCAGTACATCCATCAGCAGGTCCCAAATAAATGGTCCGCTGATTGATCCCTGCGGACAACCTCTAGTCACCGGCACATTTACAGTACCGGAACTGCATCGGATCACTGCTCTTCGGCCGGAGAAAAAGCTCTGCCACAAGCTCATCTCTCGGCATCCCAAGTCGGCCAGTCGGCGCAGTGCAGCACTCCATTCGACGTTGTCGAATGCTCCTTTGAAGTCCACGAAAATGCCGAGCACGTATTGCGCCGGGCTGGCCGCAACACTGCTCTTCACGTGTCTCCAGGCATCCTCCACACATCGTCCTTGGCGAAATCCAAACTGCCATCTGCAGCCTTCCGGAAGAACTTCTCTCACCCGATTCACCATGATTGCCTCGAGCACCTTACCAAAAACTGGCAGCAAGCATATTCCCCTGTACGAGGAGGGCTCGCACTTGTCCTTCTCGGGTCCCTTGAGTAGTGCCACTACTCGTGGACACTTCCACTCGCTGGGAAAGTATCCCGATTGGATGCATCGGGAAAGCAACGATGCTAGGTGCTGAGGTATGGCGCGCCAGACTGCCTTGCAGATTGTGCCATTGATGCCGTCTAAGCCGGGAGAGCGCCTGCTCTTCAACCTGGCGACACAAGCATCAACCTCGAATGTTTCGAGGGCCGGTGGGACTTCCTCCGCGATGGCAATCGGTGCATCTGACTCCGCAACTGGGAAAAAGTTACGGAGGAGCACTCGTGCACAATCACCCCAATCGGTGATCAACTCGCCATTCACGCGGAGGCACCCAATCTCCGTGCACTTTCTGCGTCCTCGGCAAATCTTATAGACACGCCCCCATGGATCATCTGAGTGATCTCCCACGAAGCGTTTCCAATCGTCCATTTTCGCCCTCCAGATCAGCTTTTTGTAGTCGGCCGAGGTACGCCTCAGCTCAACCACTAGCAGCTCCGCAGTGGCATCGTCATCACGACGCCGGGCATCCTGGAGTTGGCGGCGAAGTCTCCGGACTTCGCGCCGTGCAGCGCTGAGGTCGGCAGTCCACCAACGTGCTCTCTGCTGGGCGATCCTGGCGTCTTTCGCCCCAGCGCAATATCGCACACATTGTGCACAATACTGCGCAGGGTCGAGACTTGCTGGTCCAACGGCGATTCGGAGAAGTCTTCCGGAAGTTCGGCTGCTCTACTCACCATCTCCTCTTCGAACAGTCGCCAACGTGCATTGGAGAAGTTCCAGGATGGCACAGGAGCTATGCTCTCAACTGTGCTCGTGGTAGTTGGTTCGGCCACAACAGTAATAATGTTGTGGTCACTCAACTCCCACTCATCCACTCTCCACTCATATGTGGCCCACATAGATGCTGCCTCGTTGACGATTGTCACGTCGATGTCACTACGAGCTCTGTAGTTATCGAACGTGTACACCTCTGTTGGCTGGTTTAGGGCGGCGGCTCTTGCCTCCAGCATCCACTCAGACAGCAGCTCACCCCGGCCGTAGTTAGCTTGCCCCTCGGCATGCCGAGAGAGTTTGCTAAACCACATGGGGGATACTGCATTCGCGTCGAGGCCCAGGATTGCGGGGGTTCTGCTGGCCTGCAGCAGGACCGCATCCATGTACCGGAGGTACGGTTCCAAAGGCGCATCGAATTGGCAGTATGCCGAGCAAAGGAAGATTGAGCCAAATCTCCCTTTAACGACCAGACATACGCCGTAATCGGTGGTGAGGGTCTCCACTGGCATGCAGATGGCATCCTGGTGGTCCACTAGGATGGCTGCCTTCCCGCGCCGGTCGGTGAACATCCTCATTCCATCAGGCAGCACATCCAATCCATCGCCGCCAAGATACGGCTCCTGCAGCAGTGCGAACATTGCGCCCGATCTCCTGATGCGGACTCCGAGCTCGATGGTCGCCGCTCGGCCTCGACCACAGTTCGCTTGGATGAAGCTAAACATTAATGTCTAGCTTGCACCCTCGCTAGCACCGCGCCGTATATCGGGCACACACTCGAGAGCATGTGATGCCCCGAGGGTTGCCCTCTATGTCGGCAGTTCCGGCAGTCCACCGGGTTCTGGCATTTCGCCGCGGTGTGGCCCTGCTGTCCGCACTGACGGCAGACATTGGCCTTCTGTCTGCATTCACCGACCTTGTGGTCAAAGCCCACGCACCTGTGGCAGGCATAGGTGCGCACCTGCGACCGGCACCTGAATGAGAACCACTTGATGTAGACCCGGCCTACATCGAGCTTCGTCATCGCTCTCTCGTCAACCTCCAGCGTCACATTAACCGTGGCGCTGTCGGTGACGCTCCACGGCTTGGTCACCAGGTGGACGGCCTTCTTAAACTCCGACGCGGTCATCTCGTCGTCAAAGTTGTTGGCGTGGAGCTCCTGCATGAACTCCTCAGGGCCGATCGCGGTGTCCACGTTATAAACGACAACCTTGGGCTTCTCGGCGGCGTTCCGTGCCACATTGAGCCCCACCTCGGCGAACTTCCTTGAGGAAACCACCTTTTGGAGCTCTCCAACCGAGGGTGTGCGGATAATCGCACCACCACCTCGTCGGAGCTCGCGCACTTCGTGCACCCTGACCCCGAGGGAGGGTGCCACCATCTTCCGCACCTTCTCAGCTATCGCCTTTCCCGATAGCTCCGGGTCGTCGCACTTCACCACCGCCGACCACGTCTCACGAACCTTGGTGGTCCGTGGGGCAGCGGTGGATGCAACCTGCGGCAGCTGCGGGAAGCCAGCGGCAACTGGCAGAGACGGGGGTGGCGGCGGCGGCATGGTCAAGCGAGTCTCCAGCTCTCCGCATCTCAGCATGAGAGCCATCACGAGCTCGTCGTACCGGCTGATCGCCAGTGACAGCTCCTCAGTGTTTCCTCCTAAGCTGCGGAAACTATTCCGCACCATACGCTGCGTGGCCGACAGCTCTGCCAGCATAGCAGCCTGCCCAGCACGGGCGGCAGCAGTGGCAGCAGTGGCAGCAGCAGCGGTGCCTACGATGCAGGCAGCAGCGGGGGCGGCGGCGAGGGCAGCGACGGGGGCTGCGGCGGGGGCAGCGGCGGGGGCAGCGGCGGGGACAGCGGTGGGGGCAGCAGCAGCAGCAGCAGCAGCAGCAGCAGCGGCAGCGGCAGCGGCTGCGGCAGCGGCTGCGGCAGCGGATGTCGTCGGCTGGCATTCCAGCGAGGACAACTCCTCCTCCAGAGTCCCGACGGCTGCGGGTGCTCCCATATTCGACAAAGCCATAAGCTTTGCCTGCGTAGGCGCCGAGTTTTTAGAGGCAGGACGGCCTCTACGCCTGCCTCTCGCCGACTTAGCAGATGTGGCGCTCATGGCGCTCATGCTGCTGTCGCTCTCCATCGGTGGGTGAGTGTGACTTACCCCGACGATACTGGCTCCTCCTGTTGTCGACTTGAGACAAAAACTAGCTCCACCTATAAATAGAGTGGCGCCACCTATGCCAAGCTCTCCGCAGACACGAACCCGCACAGCAAGGACCGAAACCGCACAGCGAAGACACCAACCGCACAGTCAGCTGTTCAGCAGCTGATGGAAAATTCCACCAGAAGCATGTGCGCTTTGCTTGCTTAAAATTTGCAATTAAAAATTGCAATTTATTGCTTGCCAATTCCACTTGCACTTGTGAAAACACTGCCAACGTTTTCGCGAAGCACTAAGACACCGATTTGTCCACTTTTTGATTTATATTTCACAACGGAAACCAGTTTTACGACGAAAGAATCACGAGCGTCCCGAAAGCACGTCCGTCGTTAATCCATTCATGCGCGTCACTAATTAGATTTTTTTTTTCTTTTTTTTTTTTTTTTTTTTTTTTTGATTAATTCTTTATTTACATCTGCCCATAGAGCATTAAATTAAATTTTTTGATTACATTCACTAGTGGGCTAACAAATTATGTTATTTTGACAGTGTTTTAGTGTTCAGGGTGGGTGAGGTGTTACTCTGAAAGGCAGGTCCAGCGGGTTCCATCTAGGAAGTCGTCTACTCTGATCATTGCTGTCCAGAATGTGGTTGGCCAGGGGGTTGTCGTGCTGCTGTAGTTTATCCAGGTGCCTTCGGCTACATTTGGCTATTTCTTCCACGACTGTAGGCAGGTTTAAGTCTCGTTTAATGGTGGTGTTGCGCACGTAGTACGGGGCGTTGATCAATTTTCTTATTATTTTATTTTCGGCTCTTTCCAATCTCTTTATGTTTGTGGATGAGGCTGTGCCCCACAGTTCAATGCCGTAAGTCCAGGCTGGCTTGATGATGGCCTTGTACACAAGAAGCTTATTTTAATGGAAAGCTTGCTTCCTCTTCTCAGTAGCCAAGACATTTGCCTATATTTGTGTTGCATCAGCTTTACCTTCCCCGAGATGTGTTCTCTCCATGTTAACTTAGCATCAAGAGTCAACCCCAAGTATTTTCCAGTTGCCTTCTGTGGGATAGCTGTGCCATTCAGGTGAACTGTCGGAGAGGTTCCTGGTCTTAGAGCAAATGTGGTGTGCGTGGATTTCTCGGCATTAATTACCATGTTCCACCTTTGTAACCACGGCTGCAGGTCGTCTAGTGTTTGCTGCATATTTTGAGCTGCCATCGCAAGGGTGTCGGCTGACACAAGAAATGCTGTATCGTCAGCGTATGTGCATGTGGTGTGATTTGGTCCCGTTGGCATCGGCATGTCTGCAGTATACAAGGAGTATAAAATGGGACCTAGCACACTACCTTGAGGAACTCCAGCATGCACTTCGTGGATAATAGACTCTGCATGGTTATATCTCACATAGAAACGTCTGTTCTCAAGGTAGGCCTTTAATAGGAGATAAAACGGCGTAGGCAGGCTGTTTTTCAGCTTATAGAGCAAACCTTGATGCCATACCCGATCAAAGGCTTGTCGGACGTCTAAGAATGTAGCAGCACAAAACTTTTTCTTTTCAAAAGAGTCCAAAATCTGGCCAACGACTCTATGGCATTGCTGAACTGCTCCATGTCCTCGCCTGAACCCGAATTGATGGTCTGGGACGATGTTCTTCTCTTCTATAATGAGCATCAACCTTTTAACAAATAGCCTCTCTAGGATTTTAGAGAAGATTGTTAAAAGGCTAATTGGCCTATAAGAAGCCAGCTCAGCCTCCGGTTTGCCAGGTTTTGGGATGACTATAACTTCGGCGCACTTCCACTGTGATGGGAAATGGCCAAGTCTCAAGCTTTGGTTCATTATAGTTTTTAAATTCTCGATGCAGTTCAGCGGGAGGTGTTTTAACGCAGCGGCATCTATGCGGTCATATCCGGGAGATTTCGATGACTTCAGATTGACTATTTCTTCTTGAATTTCATCGCTGTGTATTTCGGGTATAGGCAAATCCATGGGGCATGCAATGTCCAGGAACTGCGTAGTCACCTCCAGGTCTTCCGGGTCACACAGGTCAAAGGGCTGGAAACTGTCCCTTAGGTGTTCTGCAAAGGCGTTAGCTTTTTCCTGATTAGATCGACACCAAACTCCGGAATTTGTTTTGACGGCTGATATTCTCTTTACAGGCCTCTTCAGATATTTTGTGGCGTTCCAGAGATTATGTTCCGCGCTACATGGCTCTAGGTCTTCCAGGTAAGATTCGAGGGATTTACCTTTAAGATCTAGTAACAGCCTATTAAGTTCCTTGCATGCCCTATTGAATGCGGTCTTGTCGCTCCGATTTCTGCTGGTCTGCCAGACCCTCCTCAGTCTTCTCCTTTCTCTTACCATTGAAGCCAACTCCGTCGACCAGAGGTAGTTATCTCTGTGAGTTCTGCGATGCGTGCTGTGGGTTGTTTCTACCGTAGGAGTTGCAACGCTTGCTGCCATGTGTACGTTTCTGGTAAGGCTTTCCACCGCCTCATCGATTTCTACTGGAGTTTGGATTTCCGGTTCAGGGTCAACGTGCTCCTCCAGCCATCTCTTATATGTGCAAATGTTAGTCTTGCGTCTAATAAGTTTTACTGCAACTGGGTTCCTAATATACGAGCTGTTTAACAATACCTTTACCATGCTATGGTCCGAACAGAGATCGTAGCATGCATTGGTGGTTATTTTTGTCGGGTCAATTCCTCTGCTGAAGCTAAAGTCCAAGAGGTCCGGAATTTTAGTTTGATCAGCGGGCCAGTAAGTGGGCTCCCCAGTTGAGTGGACACTGCAACCCATTTCCCTTATGCATCTGTAGAGTGTGCTTCCTTTAGGATTGATGGTTCTTGACCCCCACCAAGTGTGTTTTGCATTGAAATCTCCACCAATTATGAATTTGGGTCCCAGGCTCGTCAGGACTTGGGCTAGATCCGCTTGATTTATTGTAAAACGTGGTGGCAAGTACGCTGCAGCAATGGTGATTTTTCCTATAGACGTCTGTAGATGGATCTTCGCACACTGCATCCACTCAAGCTGAACGGGCTCGAGCTCCTCGAATTGTATACCACTCCTTACAATAATTGAAGCACCGCCCCGTATTCTGTCGCCAGGGTGCATTGCATTTATAGTCTCATAGCCGGGAATAGAGAAATGAGTTCTGGTGGTGAAATGCGTCTCCGACACAAGCATTACATCAACTTGATTAGTTTTAATATAATGCTCCACTTCAGGCTTGCTCTTGCTCAAGCCATTCGCATTCCAGATTATTATCTGAGTGTTTATGGACATTGATGAGTGTTAAGTTGACTTGAGAACATGGCCATCATCATATTCTTGAATTGAGTGAACATATTGTTCATCATTGTTTCCATTTGCCGCATCAACCTCTGCTCCAGGTTGTATACGTCTTCAATGGGACCTTGAGTGTTGGAAAAATTGTTCCCAATGAATTGAGCAGCACCATTCCTAGCTATGTTGGCGTAGCTGAATTTCTGGTTTGTAGCAGCGTTGGGGTGCCAGTTTGCCTGCGGGGCGCGACTGTGTGGTGCCGCTGCCGTTGTCTTAGGCTTAGCGCCAAAGCGCTTTTTCGCTTCCTGGTAAACTTTGCAGCCACGATAAGATGCAGTGTGTTCTTCACCGCAATTTCCGCACATGGGCGAGTCCTCCTTAGCTTTTTTGCATACAAGAGAGTCGTGCTCCTGTCCACACTTCACACAAGTGAATTGCAACCGGCAATACTTTTTGGTGTGGCCAAATGCTTGGCAGCGAAAGCACTGCACAACGTCGTCGAATTTTTTGGGCTCCTCAACTGTGACTACGGCGTGACAGAGTCTAGTAATTTTGAACGCATCTTTGTTGTTTTTAGCTGGCTCCAGGTTGACAAAGAACATCGACATCGGGGTTTTATTAGATCTTGACAGTGCATTTTTTATATCGCGTACCTTATGTCCAAGCTTTTCAAGTGCCTCCACTATCTCAGTTGTGGGAGTCGAAAAATGCAAGCCTTTAACGACTATCCGAAAGGTTCTCTCCTCCTTTAGTTGATAAGTTCTAAAAGCTACTCCGCAATTGTCCAAATGGCCGACAATTTTTCTATACGTAAGGCTGTCTTTGGGCATGAGCCTGATGTTACCTCCACCTGTAGCTTTATATGAAAAGTTGCCGGCTTCAACAATTCTACGTATATCATTTAGCATATCTCCTATGTTTTTTACCCCCGGGATGAAAATTGGGGGAGGTTTGGGTGCGGCCGTCGGCTCTACATTTTCGTTGGAGTTACTATGGCTGCCCTCAATAGGCAGTTTTGCGAATCGATTTGAGGTGCTGGGCTCATCATCCATTTTTGTAACTTGCTTCTTCTTGGCAGTCTTTTTCGGATATATAAACGGGCGGGCCTCTCCTTCCTCAAGCTCTGAATCGCTCGAGCTGCTCGAAGTGAGGCTAGAAGATGTTTCTCTTATTCCAACAGCATTTGCTTTTTTGGCTGCTCTTTCTGGTTCCGGTGAGTCCTGAGGAAGACTTCTTTTAGATGGTATTATTTTGGGCTTCAGGATTTGCCATTCAGCCTTCATAATTGTGGCCTCAGCCTCTTTATCTACCTCCATGTTGATGGTGTTGCTTGAGTCGCTCATGGCGACAGCACACACCACAGCAATAGCTAGCTTCTTAATACGCTTTGTTTATTGTTTTTTATTTTTGGTTTTATCGAAAAGAATTCGGCGATGAGATACCGCCGAAAAAAATGTTTAGAATTACCGCCTTCTTGCGGTGAAAGTCGGAAGCAGAAAACGCCCTCTCTCGGTGAAGAAATGCGTTTTACTTCTCTGGCGGAGAAAATCGGCGCTAAAAAGCGCCCTCTCGTGGACAAACTGAATCTATCGATAACAGTAAGCCAAGACACAAACCGCTGGAACAGCTGTTTTGTCCCACCACTGGCAACACCAATCAGCTGATCTGCTGACCACGTGTTAAAGTTTTTAACTTTTGCAAATATTTTAAATGCACTTTTCAGCTCGAATACACTTCGCACACACTTGCGTCCATAAACCGCTCGTACCTTAGGGCTTCGCCTATCTGTCTGTACGTTTTTTGAAGTTGTGGATCGACAATTGACAGCGAAAAACACTCTTTGCACGGAGCACTCCGAAAACACGTCCGAACTCTAATTAGATGACGAGGCATACTAATTAGATGACGAGGCATACTAATTAGATGACGAGGCATTTGGCTACCTTAAGAGAGTCATAGTTACTCCCGCCGTTGACCCGCGCTTACTTGAATTTCTTCACTTTGACATTCAGAGCACTGGGCAGAAATCACATTGTGTCAACACCCGCTAGGGCCATCACAATGCTTTGTTTTAATTAGACAGTCGGATTCCCCAAGTCCGTGCCAGTTCTGAATTGATTGTTAATTGATAATCGTTATAATTAATAAGAACTAATTGGTTTGACCCAACTAGTATTCTTAAAAATTTTAGCAAGAAAGTTCCACAATTGGCTACGTAACTAAACTATCCGGGGAACAAGTAACCACCATAAATGATAGAAACTCTATTTACCCAGAACGAGCACATAAACCATGTTATTGTTTCCCAATCAAGCCCGACTATCTCAATCTTCAGAGCCAATCCTTATCCCGAAGTTACGGATCTAATTTGCCGACTTCCCTTACCTACATTATTCTATCGACTAGAGACTCTTCACCTTGGAGACCAGCTGCGGATATTGGTACGGCCTGTTGAGAAGTTTGCGTATCCCCACCATAAATTTTCAAGGTCCGAGGAGAAAATATCGACACAACAGTATATGTCATGCTCTTCTAGCCCATCTACCATATCTCTCTGCGAAAGACTTCCATGGTAGTACGGCTATAAAACAGAAAAGAAAACTCTTCCGATATCTCTCGACGGCTTCTTTATGGTCGTTCCTGTTGCCAGGATGAGCACGAGGCCCATATTTAATAACAAACGGATACTCAACAGGTTACGGAATTGGAACCGTATTCCTTTTCGTTCAAAATTATTCAAGTATATTATTTGCCAACGTTTTTATATAGTCATTTATTACTTGAAAATTTTCGGCTTTCGCCTTGAACTTAGGACCGACTAACTCGTGATCAACCACTGTTCACACGAAACCCTTCTCCACTTCAGTCCTCCAAGGTCTCATTCGATTATTTGCTACTACCACCAAGATCTGTACCAATGGCAGCTCCATGCAGGCTTACGCCAAACACTTCTACGCATACCATTGTACCTTCCTACTCACTAAAGTTTCAAAATTTATATTACAAGTAATATAAATCATCTACTTTAGCGGTAATGTATAGGTATACAACTTAAGCGCCATCCATTTTAAGGGCTAGTTGCTTCGGCAGGTGAGTTGTTACACACTCCTTAGCAGGATTTCGACTTCCATGATCACCGTCCTGCTGTTTTAAGCAACCAACGCCTTTCATGGTATCTGCATGAGTTGTTAATTTGGGCACCGTAACATTACGTTTGGTTCATCCCACAGCGCCAGTTCTGCTTACCAAAAGTGGCCCACTGGGCACATTATATCATAACCTTAAACTTCATATCAAGAAAGTTAAGGTTCTTACCCATTTAAAGTTTGAGAATAGGTTAAGATCGTTTCGACCCTAAGGCCTCTAATCATTCGCTTTACCAGATAAGATTATTTTATATAACATTAAAATGCACCAGCTATCCTGAGGGAAACTTCGGAAGGAACCAGCTACTAGATGGTTCGATTGGTCTTTCGCCCCTATACTCAATTCTGACAATCGATTTGCACGTCAGAACTGTTTCGGTCTTCCATCAGGGTTTCCCCTGACTTCAACCTGATCAAGTATAGTTCACCATCTTTCGGGTCACAGCATATCTGCTCAAGGTACGTTCCAGTTAGAGGCATAAATAATATAAATATTATTATACATAACTATATAGAACGCCCCGGGATTGTGTTAATTAACTATAAATAGTTAAAAAACTAATCCCATTATTAGTCAAGTTAATTACGCTATTAGGTTTATATCCCAATAACTTGCACATATGTTAGACTCCTTGGTCCGTGTTTCAAGACGGGTCCCGAAGGTATCCTGAATCTTTCGCATTGTTAATCGTACAAGTGCATATAATAAACACAAAAATCAATGATAATCATGCCATTATATAATTCCGAAAAATTAACGCACTGTAGTCATATAAATCTATCAGCACTTTATCAAATTAATGACATTTATTCTATGTTAAAATGCAAGCATAATAATTTGAATAAACTATAAGCCATATTTTATGATAAATAATGGTATGCTAATAGATTACAATGTCCTTATATGGAAAAAATGCACACTATTATCATAATATTTATTAAATATTACAATTCTAATGATGAATTTTCCATAACGGATATTCAGGTTCATCGGGCTTAACCTCTAAGCAGTTTCACGTACTGTTTAACTCTCTATTCAGAGTTCTTTTCAACTTTCCCTCACGGTACTTGTTTACTATCGGTCTCATGGTTATATTTAGTTTTAGATGGAGTTTACCACCCACTTAGTGCTGCACTATCAAGCAACACGACTCTTTGGAAACATCATCTAGTAATCATTAACGTTATACGGGCCTGGCACCCTCTATGGGTAAATGGCCTCATTTAAGAAGGACTTAAATCGTTAATTTCTCATACTAGAATATTGACGCTCCATACACTGCATCTCACATTTGCCATATAGACAAAGTGACTTAGTGCTGAACTGATTTCTTTTCGCTCGCCGCTACTAAGAAAATCCTTGTTAGTTTCTTTTCCTCCCCTAATTAATATGCTTAAATTCAGGGGGTAGTCCCATATGAGTTGAGGTTGTATAAAACATTTGTTTGCATTAATTCTTTTTATATAGAAATAACATTACATTTTAAATTTGCCATTTATTGACAAACCCAACGAAGAATAATAACATTTACAACGGTTTTTCAATTTTTTCATCATTAATAAGAGACAATCCTAGATGAAAAATATTTTCATATTTTTTATGCTAGACATTTCTCAGTATTATTTGATTTAAAAAAAGAAAATATTTCTCTTCGTTTTCACATTCAAATATTTACAACAATGTGAGAATAATGTTTTTCATATAATTTTTAATATTATGAATATAAAAATTTAAAAATTATTATATCCAATAATATACCATGTGCTTATAAAATTCATACAATGAAATTTATGAACAACTTATTTTGCATAGTCTTACAACCCTCAACCATATGTAGTCCAAGCAGCACTTTAAAATTAATTAAAGTACATAACAGCATGGACTGCGATATGCGTTCAAAATGTCGATGTTCATGTGTCCTGCAGTTCACACGATGACGCACAGTTTGCTGCGTTCTTCATCGACCCATGAGCCGAGTGATCCACCGCTTAGAGTTTTAATAATTTGGTTTATATATATCATCAGAAATGTTTTTATTGAAAGAAATTAAAAATACACCATTTTACTGGCATATATCAATTCCTTCAATAAATTTAACATTGTAATTTTTTTTTTTTTTAAATCCAAAATAAATGTTGCGAAAAGTCTTAGTTTCATATAAACAATATACATATCTGTAGTTTTAATCATTTTTATAATATAAGCCTTTTTGGTTTCGATATAATATATTGGTGTAATTTTATATAAAACATTAACCTGAATAACCAGGTACAACATTATGCATTTCAGATTGTTGCATTAACCAATGTATGCGCATAATAATAATGAACAATACATTACGCAACGCCTGTATATTATGGTCCATATACACGCAAATTTTTTATTTTCCATTAATTGATTTTTATTATTCATTTAACATTCAGCTTTGCTTGGTTGCTGTTTACAATGTTAATTTTTTTTCTTTGGCAATTTCATTAATATTATTAATAATATTATATATTAACGGTAAGGAAAATTATATACTATAATGATCCTTCCGCAGGTTCACCTACGGAAACCTTGTTACGACTTTTACTTCCTCTAAATAATCAAGTTCGGTCAACTTTTGCGAAACAACCGTAACACACAAGGCGTCACAGTGATCACGTCCGGAGACCTCACTAAATAATTCAATCGGTAGTAGCGACGGGCGGTGTGTACAAAGGGCAGGGACGTAATCAATGCGAGTTAATGACTCACACTTACTGGGAATTCCAAGTTCATGTGAACAGTTTCAGTTCACAATCCCAAGCATGAAAGTGGTTCAGCGGTTTACCCGGACCTCTCGGTCTAGGAAATACACGTTGATACTTTCATTGTAGCGCGCGTGCAGCCCAGGACATCTAAGGGCATCACAGACCTGTTATTGCTCAATCTCATTATTGCTAGACGCAATTTGTCCATTTAAGAAGCTAGTGTCCTTATAATGGGACAAACCAACAGGTACGGCTCCACTTATATAAACACATTCAAACACAATATACATTTTACTGCAACCATGAATGAAGGCTATATAAGCTTCAACACCATAATCCTGAAGATATCTATTTAATATATTTGAGTCTCGTTCGTTATCGGAATTAACCAGACAAATCACTCCACGAACTAAGAACGGCCATGCACCACCACCCATAGATTCGAGAAAGAGCTATCAATCTGTCTTACACACTTATGTTCGGACCTGGTAAGTTTTCCCGTGTTGAGTCAAATTAAGCCGCAGGCTCCACTCCTGGTGGTGCCCTTCCGTCAATTCCTTTAAGTTTCAGCTTTGCAACCATACTTCCCCCGGAGCCCAAAAGCTTTGGTTTCCCGGGAAGCGACTGAGAGAGCCATAAAAGTAGCTACACCCAATTGCTAGCTGGCATCGTTTATGGTTAGAACTAGGGCGGTATCTGATCGCCTTCGAACCTCTAACTTTCGTTCTTGATTAATGAAAACATCTTTGGCAAATGCTTTCGCTTAAGTTAGTCTTACGACGGTCCAAGAATTTCACCTCTCGCGTCGTAATACTAATGCCCCCAAACTGCTTCTATTAATCATTACCTCTTGATCTGAAAACCAATGAAAGCAGAACAGAGGTCTTATTTCATTATCCCATGCACAGAATATTCAGGCATTTGAAGCCTGCTTTAAGCACTCTAATTTGTTCAAAGTAATTGTACCGGCCCACAATAACACTCATTTAAGAGCACTAATGCAGGTTTTTAAATAGGAGGAACATATGAAAAAATACAAGTATTTTAACATACATAAGAACTCCACCGGTAATACGCTTACATACATAAAGGTATAGTACTAACCACAATTGTAAGTTGTACTACCCGTATGAAGCACAAGTTCAACTACGAACGTTTTAACCGCAACAACTTTAATATACGCTATTGGAGCTGGAATTACCGCGGCTGCTGGCACCAGACTTGCCCTCCAATTGGTCCTTGTTAAAGGATTTAAAGTGTACTCATTCCAATTACAGGGCCTCGGATATGAGTCCTGTATTGTTATTTTTCGTCACTACCTCCCCGAGCTGGGAGTGGGTAATTTACGCGCCTGCTGCCTTCCTTAGATGTGGTAGCCGTTTCTCAGGCTCCCTCTCCGGAATCGAACCCTGATTCCCCGTTACCCGTTGCAACCATGGTAGTCCTAGATACTACCATCAAAAGTTGATAGGGCAGACATTTGAAAGATCTGTCGTCGGTACAAGACCATACGATCTGCATGTTATCTAGAGTTCAACCAAAGTAACGATCTTGCGATCGCTTGGTTTTAGCCTAATAAAAGCACATGTCCCATAAGGTTCATGTTTTAATTGCATGTATTAGCTCTAGAATTACCACAGTTATCCAAGTAACTGTTAACGATCTAAGGAACCATAACTGATATAATGAGCCTTTTGCGGTTTCACTTTTAATTCGTGTGTACTTAGACATGCATGGCTTAATCTTTGAGACAAGCATATAACTACTGGCAGGATCAACCAGAATAATGTTTTTTTTATTTCATATTTCTTTCATATTAGTGAATAGAAATTAGCAATATAAATATTTGTATACAGATTTTATCAATATATATTTTTCTTTTTCTCATCGAATACGGCCATAATTATATAGCAATCGTATTCGCAGCATTTGTATTCATATAAATTTATGTTTTTAATTTTAATACATTTTTTATATATGCATATATTTCATTCAAAAATATCATTTTATTTCCAACATACATAATTGTATCACCCATACAATTTTGTTTAATCAATATTAATATTGAAATTAAATCATTTGCAATTTGATAATAAATTTAAAATTTATTATTTTCGTAAAAGCATTTCTCATGGTAATATATTAATATAAAACCAAGAACATATGAAAAAGTTACATATAAAAATGAAACTTAAATCATATTGTGATATGTGAATACAATAATACTAAAAATTAATATTAATGCAACACATTTTTTGTGGTAGGATCAAATATAATATAAATTATATCTGCCTACCGCCATAATTTAACGATAATAATTGGAAACTAGAATTGTTATTCAATTTTGGCCTTTGTTTCAACTCTATTATCTTTTTATAATAAATATATATCGCACTAAGCCAAAAATCTAAGAAACTTAGATAACAAATTTTATAACGATATTATTTATGATTTAAACCATTTAATATTAGTATAATCAAAAATATATGAAATCACATAACATTTTGTATTATACTTGATGGACAACCACTGCCCATCTTATATAGGTTTTTTGCACCGATGTCTTGAAAACGGGTATTTATAACTGCATTTTCCACCCACCGTATAGTTTCCCTATATAAATAGAGAAAATTATTTAATATGGTACTGAAATGCACAAACATATAAAATGTTTGCATATTTCATATAATACCATCAATATTTCATATTATTGAACAAAATATATGCGAAGCAAATATTTTGAACAATGACCGGTCGGCAACCACTGCCTACCCTATATAGGTTTTTGGCCCCGCTGTCTGGCACCAGGCCATTTATCGTATGGGGAAAATGGTATACATAGAGAAAATCTCTATAATCGTATCAAAATACACAAATATTTCAAAATGTTTGCATATTTCATATAATACGACTATTATTTTATATTATATTATAAAATATTTCATATTATTGAACAAAATATATATATTTTTTTTTTTTTTTTTTTCGAGCTGGGTGTTTTTATTTAAAACTGTCCTTCCCGGACAATCATTAAATTTTGTAATTTTACTTAACAATAATTTTTTTTTTTTTTTTCAGTTTCAGGGTGGTTTCTGTGCGGCTAGTCCCAGGGGAGGTCCAGAGGATGGGTCCTCATCAGCCTCCTAGTCCGTTCGCTGTTGTCCAGTAAGTTGATTGCCAAATTGTTGGGGTGATCGTGAAGCCTCTGCATGTACCGTCTGCTGCTCTGCTTGATCTCGTCTTCTACCCAGGGGAAGTTGAGAACTTCATGGATTGTGGCGTTGTCGTGTAGGGGGTGCGCACTGGTAGCGGTGCGAAGTGCTTTGTTCTCGAAGGTCTGGATAATTTGCAGATTGTAATGTGACGCGGTGCCCCACAATTGGATGCCATAAGTCCAAATTGGTCTGATGATTGCCTTGTATATCAGGATCTTTGACGACGTCGGAAGCTTCGATCTTCTGCCCATTAGCCAGTAGAGTTCCCTGACGCGGTCCTCAGCCTGGCGACGCTTTTTCAACAGGTGCGGTCTCCAGGTTAATCTTCTGTCCAGCGTGAAACCGAGATATTTCGGAGTGGCTACCTCTGGTATCGGATCGTCGTTGAGACTAACTGAAGGGCAGTTGCCGCGGCGGGTGGAAAAGGTAGTGGCGGAGGACTTATCGCTATTGACAGCAATATTCCACTTTTTGTGCCATGTGTTGAGAAGATCGAGTTGCTCTTGCATTATCTGGGAGGCCTCTGCTGGGGTGTCTCCTACCGTGAGAAAAGCGGTATCATCGGCATATGTGGCTGCCATTAAGTTGGGGCTAAGTAGAACCGGGAGGTCAGCCGTGTATGCGTTATATAGTAGCGGCCCGAGAACGCTTCCTTGGGGGACCCCAGCACGTATATATTTAACGCTTGAGCGTGCTTCTCCACATTTGACGACAAACCTTCGGCCCTCCAGGAATGACTTGAGGAACTTGAAATATGGCTGAGGCAGTCCGTTTCTGAGCTTTAGAAGGAGTCCAGGGTGCCAGACCCGATCAAAAGCTTGCTTTACATCCAACATAACCGCAAGGCAATATTTTTTGTTTTCGAAGGCGTCTAATATATATTGCACTACTCTATGCCCTTGTTCTGGTGTCCCGTGGCAGCGCCTGAAGCCAAACTGGTGATCGGGGATCAGACCAGCCTCGTCCATCACCGGCAATACTCTGTTCAGAAATACTCTTTCGAGGATTTTGGAGAGTACTGGCAGTAAGCTAATCGGTCGATAGGAGGCAAGATAAGCTTCCGGTTTGCCCGGCTTGGGGATCATAACTACTTCGGCACGTTTCCATGATGATGGAAAGTGCCCCATTTGCAAGCATTTATTTATTATCGACGTGATTAGTGTCTTGCTTACGGGTGGAAGAAGTTTTAATGCAATTGCATTGATGCCATCATGACCTGGTGCCTTGTAGTTACCCAATGCAGCTAATAGCTCGGAGATCTCCCCTTGCGTGACTTGGGGAATCGGCTCGGAGTCATCGAGCGGTTCTGCCAGGAGCCGGTCCGTTTCCATTGCGTCATCGAGAGTACAGCGATTAATTGGCGTGAAAACCCCCTCCAGATGCTCCGCGAATGCGTTGGCTCTCTCAACCTCAGTTCTGCACCATGAGTTGTCCAGTTTTTTTATGGGAGGAATCCTCTTTATTGGCCTCTTTATGCGCTTAGTGACATTCCATAGATTGTGGTGAGGGTCACCCGGTTCAAGCTGCCCTACGAAGCTGTCAAGGGCCTCCTTCCTTAGACTAGCCAACGTTTCTTTAAGCTCCTTGGTGGCTCTGTTAAGAGCGGTCTTGTCTCTAGGGTTTCTAGAGAGAAACCATACTCGTCGAAGGCGCCTTTTCTCACTCTTAAGCTCGTTCACCCGCGGATTCCAGAAGTGGACGTCCCTGCTGGTGTCTCTCGGTTGGATTGAAAGCCTTGGCGCAGCATATGCCGCTGCCTCCTGGATTTGGGTGGTGAGATTCTCAACGGCCGCTTCGATGTCTTCCGGTGAATCCAGCGGTGGGTTGCAGGCAGTGGAGCTATTTAGCCAGTGATGAAATTTGCTGATGTCGGACGTTTTATAGATCAGCTTTTTACGGGCAGATCTCAACATGGCTGAAGCGTAAACGGAGACGGCGATCGCGCTGTGGTCTGACAGTAGATCCTCAACCTCTCTAGCCTCAATTCTTGCCGGGTCCAAGCCACCAGAGATTGCAATGTCCAGAACGTCCGGTATTTTGGCGGGGTCGGTGGGCCAGTAGGTCGGCGCACCAGTTCCGTGGCAATTGAGGTTGCGGGAGAGAACCTGCCTGCACAACGCTTGTCCTTTTGGATTACAGACCCTGGACCCCCACCAGGTGTGCTTGGCATTAAAGTCCCCACCAATTACAAACTTTGGGCCCAAGCTGTCAAGAAGCATGCTAAAGTCCTCATCCGTGGCCCTGTGTCTGGGAGGACAATAGGCAGCGGCTACTGTGATATCTCCGTGGGTGGTGTTTACGGTGATTCGGGCACATTGGACCCAGTCCTCTTGAATGGGTGGTTGGATGTCAAATTTTATGCTGCTGCGGATAAGGATGGCCGCCCCGCCGCGGGCTGTACCATTGGGGTGGTTGGCGAATATAAGGTCATAGCCTCTTAAAGTGAGATAAGATCTGTCGGAAAAGTGGGTTTCGGAGATAAGTAAAATATCGGCTTGGTTGGTCTTGCAGTATAGCTCGACCTCGGGCCTGTTGTTAATCAGGCCGTTTGCGTTCCAAATGGTAATGTCTAATCCCGTTTGCATAAGGACTTGCAAACGGTTGCCATCATTTGAGTCATTTGGCTCATTACTCTCTCCATCATTCTCTCGAACATAGCTTCCATCCTAGTCATCATCGCTTCCATCATAGTGTCGGTATTAGCCTGTTGTTGTGGGAGGATGTTAGTCCCATTTATTCCCTGTTTAGCTGCGTTAGCATAACTAACGTTAGGGTTAACCCTGCTGTAGGTCCCGGTCTGCTGGGCGCGTGGACCTGTTTGCTTTGAAGCAAGCAAGCTTTTGGCTTTTTTATATGCCGGGCAACCTTTGTAGGAGGCAGCATGTGCCCCTTCGCAGTGTAGGCAGTGTGCCGGATCATTTTCGTTTTTGCACTCTGAGGATGGGTGCCCATCTCCGCACTTGACGCATCTGTGCTCAAGGTGGCAGTACCGTTGGGTGTGTCCAAATCCCTGGCAGCGAAAACATTGGGGCACATCGTTAAACTTTATCGGTGGCTCTATAGTCACCACTGAGCTGCAAAGCCTCTTAACTTGATAAGCCTCCTTATTGTTCTTTGCCGGCTCGAGGCTAGCAAAGAAGATGTTGAGAGGCTTTTTGGTGCCTTTCTGAGTGGGATTGTAGAGATCTCTGACCTTGTGGCCGTGATGGTTTAGTTCTCCCCGAATTTCCTCAAGGTCCGTTGAATAATGAAGACCTTTGATGACTACCCTATAGGCGCGTTCATCTCTTGGTTGGAAGGTTTGGAACCTTTTATTGGATTTCGTCAAGAATTCCTTGAGGGCGGTAAAACTTTCCTTGTCCGGAGTCATAACGCGAACGTTGTTCTTGCTGGTCGTCTTGAAGGTGAATTCCACGTCTTTGCCGAGTACTCCAGCGATGCTAGTAGAAAGAGCCTTGATGTTGGTCACGTCCGGAATGAAGATCGGTGGTGGCTTGATCGTTTTCGGTTTCTGCTGTGCATTCTCCTTTTCAGGAGGCTTAGCGAGCAAGTCATCGCATACCTCCTCGTCATCTTCATCTGATGATAGAGGTCCGTAACGGTTACCCACCAGCTTAGCTTGGGCTTCGACAGCGGCCTTGCTCGTACTGGGTCCGTCTATTGCCTGGGAATTCTTGAGCGGGGTTTTTCTCCTCGCCTCGCCTGGTTCGAGGGAGTCGTCAGAGTCCGAGGAAGAGATGTACTTTTTCTTCCGCTTGCTGCTAGTCCTCGACATTGGCACGGCTTGCCAATCCATGGTGGGGCAGTTTAAAGGAAGCGCCATCTACCGGCGCTTCGCGAAATTGGTTGACGCGCTCTTGCGGGTAAATTTGGCAATCAGGTAACGCCGAAAAGTATACTTTGTTTCGACCAGTGGAAAACTAGCTCCACTTATACTTACTGGTTATCGGAACCAGTTCAACGATAAACACTCCGATAATAAGCACCGCGTTGCGCTCGTCCGTGGGCACGTCTGCACTCGACGAGAGTTGGGTCGCGACTGAACAAAATATATGCGAAGCAAATATTTTGAACAATGACCGGTCGGCAACCACTGCCTACCCTATATAGGTTTTTGGCCCCGCTGTCTGGCACCAGGCCATTTATCGTATGGGGAAAATGGTATACATAGAGAAAATCTCTATAATCGTATCAAAATACCCATATATTTTAAAATAATTGCATATTTCATATAATACGACTATATATATTATATTATAAAACTTTACAACTTTAAGTTTTCATAATATAATATTTCCATATGTATTTTTTCCAACTTTATTTTCTCATTATATCATATTTCCATATGTATTTTTTCCAGCTATACGTTTTCATAATATAATATTTCCATATGTATTTTTTCCAGCTATACGTTTTCATAATATAATATTTTCATATGTATATTTTTCCAGCTATACGTTTTCATAATATAATATTTCCATATGTATTTTTTCCAGCTATACGTTTTCATAATATAATATTTCCATATGTATTTTTTCCAGCTATACGTTTTCATAATATAATATTTCCATATGTATATTTTTCCAGCTATACGTTTTCATAATATAATATTTTCATATGTATATTTTTCCAGCTATACGTTTTCATAATATAATATTTCCATATGTATTTTTTCCAGCTATACGTTTTCATAATATAATATTTCCATATGTATTTTTTCCAGCTATACGTTTTCATAATATAATATTTCCATATGTATTTTTTCCAGCTATACGTTTTCATAATATAATATTTCCATATGTACATTTTTCCAGCTATACGTTTTCATAATATAATATTTCCATATGTATTTTTTCCAGCTATACGTTTTCATAATATAATATTTCCATATGTATTTTTTCCAGCTATACGTTTTCATAATATAATATTTCCATATGTATTTTTTCCAACTTTATTTTCTCATTATATCATATTTCCATATGTATTTTTTCCAGCTATACGTTTTCATAATATAATATTTCCATATGTATATTTTTCCAGCTATACGTTTTCATAATATAATATTTCCATATGTATTTTTTCCAGCTATACGTTTTCATTATATCATATTTCCATATGTATTTTTTCCAGCTATACGTTTTCATAATATAATATTTCCATATGTATTTTTTCCAGCTATACGTTTTCATAATATAATATTTCCATGTATTTTTTCCAGCTATACGTTTTCATAATATAATATTTCCATATGTATTTTTTCCAACTTTATTTTCTCATTATATTATATTTCCATATGTATTTTATCCAACTTTATTTTTTATAATATAATATTTCATTTGTATTTTTTCCAGCTATTCGTTTTCATAATATAATATTTCCATATGTATTTTTTCCAGCTATACGTTTTCATAATATAATATTTTCATATGTATATTTTTCCAGCTATACGTTTTCATAATATAATATTTCCATATGTATTTTTTCCAGCTATACGTTTTCATAATATAATATTTCCATATGTATTTTTTCCAACTATACGTTTTCATAATATTATATTTTCATATGTATATTTTTCCAGCTATACGTTTTCATAATATAATATTTCCATATGTATTTTTTCCAGCTATACGTTTTCATAATATAATATTTCCATATGTATTTTTTCCAGCTATACGTTTTCATAATATAATATTTCCATATGTATTTTTTCCAGCTATACGTTTTCATAATATAATATTTCCATATGTATATTTTTCCAGCTATACGTTTTCATAATATAATATTTCCATATGTATTTTTTCCAACTTTATTTTCTCATTATATCATATTTCCATATGTATTTTATCCAACTTTATTTTTTATAATAAAATATTTCCATATGTATTTTTTCCAGCTATACGTTTTCATAATATAATATTTCCATATGTATTTTTTCCAGCTATACGTTTTCATAATATAATATTTCCATATGTACATTTTTCCAGCTATACGTTTTCATAATATAATATTTCCATATGTATTTTTTCCAGCTATACGTTTTCATAATATAATATTTCCATATGTATTTTTTCCAGCTATACGTTTTCATAATATAATATTTCCATATGTATTTTTTCCAACTTTATTTTCTCATTATATCATATTTCCATATGTATTTTATCCAACTTTATTTTTTATAATAAAATATTTCCATATGTATTTTTTCCAGCTATACGTTTTCATAATATAATATTTCCATATGTATTTTTTCCAGCTATACGTTTTCATAATATAATATTTCCATATGTACATTTTTCCAGCTATACGTTTTCATAATATAATATTTCCATATGTATTTTTTCCAGCTATACGTTTTCATAATATAATATTTCCATATGTATTTTTTCCAGCTATACGTTTTCATAATATAATATTTCCATATGTATTTTTTCCAGCTATACGTTTTCATAATATAATATTTCCATATGTATTTTTTCCAGCTATACGTTTTCATAATATAATATTTCCATATGTATTTTTTCCAGCTATACGTTTTCATAATATAATATTTCCATATGTACATTTTTCCAGCTATACGTTTTCATAATATAATATTTCCATATGTATTTTTTCCAGCTATACGTTTTCATAATATAATATTTCCATATGTATTTTTTCCAGCTATACGTTTTCATAATATAATATTTTCATATGTATATTTTTCCAGCTATACGTTTTCATAATATAATATTTCCATATGTATTTTTTCCAGCTATACGTTTTCATAATATAATATTTCCATATGTATTTTTTCCAGCTATACGTTTTCATAATATAATATTTCCATATGTATTTTTTCCAGCTATACGTTTTCATAATATAATATTTCCATATGTATTTTTTCCAGCTATACGTTTTCATAATATAATATTTCCATATGTATTTTTTCCAGCTATACGTTTTCATAATATAATATTTCCATATGTATTTTTTCCAGCTATACGTTTTCATAATATAATATTTCCATATGTATTTTTTCCAGCTATACGTTTTCATAATATAATATTTCCATATGTATTTTTTCCAGCTATACGTTTTCATAATATAATATTTCCATATGTATTTTTTCCAGCTATACGTTTTCATAATATAATATTTCCATATGTATTTTTTCCAGCTATACGTTTTCATAATATAATATTTCCATATGTATTTTTTCCAGCTATACGTTTTCATAATATAATATTTCCATATGTATTTTTTCCAGCTATACGTTTTCATAATATAATATTTCCATATGTATTTTTTCCAGCTATACGTTTTCATAATATAATATTTCCATATGTATTTTTTCCAGCTATACGTTTTCATAATATAATATTTCCATATGTATTTTTTCCAGCTATACGTTTTCATAATATAATATTTCCATATGTATTTTTTCCAACTTTATTTTCTCATTATATCATATTTCCATATGTATTTTTTCCAGCTATACGTTTTCATAATATAATATTTCCATATGTATATTTTTCCAGCTATACGTTTTCATAATATAATATTTCCATATGTATATTTTTCCAGCTATACGTTTTCATAATATAATATTTCCATATGTATTTTTTCCAGCTATACGTTTTCATAATATAATATTTCCATATGTATTTTTTCCAGCTATACGTTTTCATAATATAATATTTCCATATGTATTTTTTCCAGCTATACGTTTTCATAATATAATATTTCCATATGTATTTTTTCCAGCTATACGTTTTCATAATATAATATTTCCATATGTATTTTATCCAACTTTATTTTTCATAATATAATATTTCCATATGTATTTTTTCCAGCTATACGTTTTCATAATATAATATTTCCATATGTATTTTTTCCAGCTATACGTTTTCATAATATAATATTTCCATATGTATTTTTTCCAGCTATACGTTTTCATAATATAATATTTTCATATGTATATTTTTCCAGCTATACGTTTTCATAATATAATATTTTCATATGTATATTTTTCCAGCTATACGTTTTCATAATATAATATTTCCATATGTATTTTTTCCAACTTTATTTTCTCATTATATCATATTTCCATATGTATTTTATCCAACTTTATTTTTTATAATATAATATTTCCATATGTATTTTTTCCAGCTATACGTTTTCATAATATAATATTTCCATATGTATTTTTTCCAGCTATACGTTTTCATAATATAATATTTCCATATGTATTTTTTCCAGCTATACGTTTTCATAATATAATATTTCCATATGTATATTTTTCCAGCTATACGTTTTCATAATATAATATTTCCATATGTATTTTTTCCAACTTTATTTTCTCATTATATCATATTTCCATATGTATTTTTTCCAACTTTACTTTCTCATTGTATCATATTTACATTTAATATATATCAATATATTTTCATTTGCCAATTTATTATTATGCCTTTTCAATGTTTTCTATATAAGCAAAATATACTTTAAAAGTATATTTGTTATATATGAATCATGTGTTTTTATACATTTGTTCCTTATTACCAACAGTTTGGAACATATACATTGGTGAGTGTATATAGCGCACAATATATACATCACACAAGTATATTATTTTTCAATATATCTGTTTATTTGCCAATTTATTATTATGCCTTTTCAATGTTTTCTATATAAGCAAAATATACTTTAATAGTATATTTGTTATATATCAAACATGTGTTTTTATACATTTGTTCCTTATTACCAACAGTTTGGAACATATACATTGGTGAGTGTATATAGAGCACAATATATACATCACACAAGTATATTATTTTTCAATATATCTTTTTATTTGCCAATTTATTATTATGGCTTTACATCAATGTTTTCTATATAAGCAAAATATACTTTAAAAGTATATTTGTTATATATCAAACATATCGGTGGTGAGTGTATATATAGCAAAATATATACATCACACAAAACAAAAATACAAAAAAAAATAAATCGAATCATCAAGCAAAGGATAAGCTTCAGTGGATCGCAGTATGGCAGCTGCTCAACCACTTACAACACCTTGCCTGTTACAAAAGTCGTTTACAATTGATTCTAGGCTTTGTCATTGTATTAAATAATGCTTTTATATGTAACTAGCGCGGCACCAGGTGATCAAAGATCCTCCTAATTTACTATGTTACAAATTACATTGGCATCACATCCATTGTCGTTTATAAAATAAATTACAAACTTTAAATGGTTTAGAAGCCATACAATGCAAATTGCCCCTTATTTATCATTGCAGTCCAGCACGGATACGACCTTAGAGGCGTTCAGGCATAATCCAACGGACGTAGCGTCATACCACTGTTCGCTCGAACAAGTATTGTGCCATTGGTCCGTACCTGCGGTTCCTCTCGTACTACGCAGGAATGCTGTCGCAACAACGTTTTGTCATTAGTAGGGTAAAACTAACCTGTCTCACGACGGTCTAAACCCAGCTCACGTTCCCTTGCATGGGTGAACAATCCAACGCTTGGTGAATTTTGCTTCACAATGATAGGAAGAGCCGACATCGAAGGATCAAAAAGCGACGTCGCTATGAACGCTTGGCCGCCACAAGCCAGTTATCCCTATGGTAACTTTTCTGACACCTCTTGTTAAAAACTCTTTAAACCAAAAGGATCGATAGGCCGAGCTTTTGCTGTCCCTGTGTGTACTGAACACCGAGATCAAGTCAGCATTTGCCCTTTTGCTCTATGTGTGGTTTCTGTCCGCACTGAGCTGGCCTTGGGACACCTCCGTTATTATTTGAGAGATGTACCGCCCCAGTCAAACTCCCTACCTGGCAATGTCCTTGAATTGGATCATACCTGAGTAATTGGAGTTATACCAAATTTTCAAATCAAAAATACATAAATGCATCGTCTCATTAAAGAATTTGTTTGCGATTATATAACAAACTCGTGATACTTTGATCAAGAAGCTTGCATCAAAACCCAATACCATAAGATATAATAAATATATCCGTATAATGGCTAGGAAATGATACACGTTCCATTTAATCAAGTAAGTAAGGAAACAATAAGAGTAGTGGTATTTCATTGTCGATACCAAACCGAAGTCTAATATCTCCCACTTATTCTACACCTCTTATGTCTCCTTACACTGCCAGATTAGAGTCAAGCTCAAAAGGGTCTTCTTTCCCCGCTAATTATTCCAAGCCCGTTCCCTTGGCTGTGGTTTCGCTAGATAGTAGATAGGGACAGGTGTGAATCGGATCCCTCCGTACTTGTTTAATGTGGCGTGTTCCGCATTGAAGGGAGTACAACCACAGCATTTCAATGTGGCCAGAACTGGCCACATAATGCAACAGTCTGGATTAAGCGCCAGCCAACCGCCCCGGACTGGAAGCTATAGCTATGTACATAGCAACCACCCCGGTACAAATTCGAGCGCACGTTAGTCGGGCGTGCACTCCCCCTTTGTGAGGGGTCGAGACCTATCTAACGTCTCTGCTGATCTGATGGTCACAGCGCCAGGTTGAGAACGCAACTCCACGTCGATCCCGAGGGATCTCCCGCGATTTTGGGATAACCACAGCCACCACGATACTCCCACAAGGGGGCCTACCTCAATGAGCAGCCTTGGAGAACTGCTCAACCCGTGGTACCGAAATTAGAGGCTCGGTGCGCCTCACTCCTTTGGCTCCGACAAGCCCGGATAGAGCACCCTTTGCCCTTTTAGTCGCCTCCTACGACAAGCAATGGCAGGCTGTGGCAGTATTCTTCGCCGCTAACCACACGGCAGGGATGTTGGGCTAAAAGCCCCTCCTCCTGCGGAACGCCTCCTCTGCAAACTCCATCAGTCGTTCGGTCCTCTCGCGATCAACCAAGATTCCTTCAAACGTCCAAGTTTCGCCAACGCGCTGCACACCAAGTCCATCAAGGTCTCGCAGATCTGCATATAGGGGGCAAGCACATAACACGTGCATCCAGTCCTCGTGTGGATCCCCACATGCGCAAGCAGTGGTATCGCTGAGGCCTCTCCCATGCAGAAATGCATTGAGCGACCCGTGCCCTGTAAGCAGGAAAGACGCCATCATCGAGAACCCAAAATTTGGGTCTCGATAGATGAGAGTTAACATCTGGGACGAACCGGTGCGTCACCCGTCCTGGTTCGCTGTGGTCATCCCATCTGTTCTGCCAACTCAGCAGCATAGACTCCTCTATTCGCGTCTCTCTCTGCTCCCAGCTCAGACCATCCAGGTCCTCGCCGTAGAGCCAGTCACTCTCCTCCAACGGGTATCCACGCTTCAGCTTGTATTTGACTGCTAATTGCTTAGCAGCCAAGTCAAGCGGAGGAGCTCCAGCAAGAACCTGCAGTGCCGCGGTGGACACTGTTCGGCATACCGAGAGGCATCCAAGTAGGATCAGCCTATGGCAGGACGCAAGTCGCCTCTTGGCAGCTACTTGTTCGGCGGTGTCATACCATACCGAAGCACCAAACAGCACACAAGGTGCCATGAGTCCGGCATATATGGTCCGCCTGGCTCGAGGACTGAAACCCCAGTCGACTCGAAGCACACGCGCCAATGCTCCAACGACTCCGGTCATTCGCTGACGAAGCGAAGCTATGTGCGCGAGGAATTTCATTCCTTCGCTGACCGTGATGCCAAGGTACCGACAGCTGCGCACATACGGCAGGTTTGCTCCAGCAAACCTTACCGTCGGCGCTCGTCTCAAGGTACCCTTAAGCAGCATTATTACCGTCTTGCTGGTGGAAACGGCAACGCCGATTTCCGCTCCCCACGTTTCAACGATGGACATTAGTTGCGCTCCTTTTCCTTCTAGCACGGCTCGGGAATTTCCCTCGACGAGAAGAAGCAGATCATCCGCGTATGCACTCAAAGGGCAATACGGCTCGAGGCGCTGAAGCAGTACATCCATCAGCAGGTCCCAAATAAATGGTCCGCTGATTGATCCCTGCGGACAACCTCTAGTCACCGGCACATTTACAGTACCGGAACTGCTTCGGATCACTGCTCTTCGGCCGGAGAAAAAGCTCTGCCACAAGCCCATCTCTCGGCATCCCAAGTCGGCCAGTCGGCGCAGTGCAGCACTCCATTCGACGTTGTCGAATGCTCCTTTGAAGTCCACGAAAATGCCGAGCACGTATTGCGCCGGGCTGGCCGCAACACTGCTCTTCACGTGTCTCCAAGCATCCTCCACACATCGTCCTTGGCGAAATCCAAACTGCCATCTGCAGCCTTCCGGAAGAACTTCTCTCACCCGATTCACCATGATTGCCTCGAGCACCTTACCAAAAACTGGCAGCAAGCATATTCCCCTGTACGAGGAGGGCTCGCACTTGTCCTTCTCGGGTCCCTTGAGTAGCGCCACTACTCGTGGACACTTCCACTCGCTGGGAAAGTATCCCGATTGGATGCATCGGGAAAGCAACGATGCTAGGTGCTGAGGTATGGCGCGCCAGACTGCCTTGCAGATTGTGCCATTGATGCCGTCTAAGCCGGGAGAGCGCCTGCTCTTCAACCTGGCGACACAAGCATCAACCTCGAATGTTTCGAGGGCCGGTGGGACTTCCTCCGCGATGGCAATCGGTGCATCTAACTCCGCAACTGGGAAAAAGTTACGGAGGAGCACTCGTGCACAATCACCCCAATCGGTGATCAACTCGCCATTCACGCGGAGGCACCCAATCTCCGTGCACTTTCTGCGGCCTCGGCAAATCTTATAGACACGCCCCCATGGATCATCTGAGTGATCTCCCACGAAGCGTTTCCAATCCTCCATTTTCGCCCTCCAGATAAGCTTTTTGTAGTCGGCCGAGGCACGCCTCAGCTCAACCACTAGCAGCTCCGCAGTGGCATCGTTATCACGACGCCTGGCATCCTGGAGTTGGCGGCGAAGTCTCCGGACTTCGCGCCGTGCAGCGCAGAGGTCGGCAGTCCACCAACGTGCTCTCCTGCTGGGCGATCCTGGCGTCTTTCGCCCCAGCGCAATATCGCACACATTGTGCACAATACTGCGCAGGGTCGAGACTTGCTGGTCCAACGGCGATTCGGAGAAGTCTTCCGGAAGTTCGGCTGCTCTACTCACCATCTCCTCTTCGAACAGTCGCCAACGTGCATTGGAGAAGTTCCAGGATGGCACAGGAGCTATGCTCTCAACTGTGCTCGTGGTAGTTGGTTCGGCCACAACAGTAATAATGTTGTGGTCACTCAACTCCCACTCATCCACTCTCCACTCATATGTGGCCCACATAGATGCTGCCTCGTTGACGATTGTCACGTCGATGTCACTACGAGCTCTGTAGTTATCGAACGTGTACACCTCTGTTGGCTGGTTTAGGGCGGCGGCTCTTGCCTCCAGCATCCACTCAGACAGCAGCTCACCCCGGCCGTAGTTAGCTTGTCCCTCGGCATGCCGAGAGAGTTTGCTAAACCACATGGGGGATACTGCATTCGCGTCGAGGCCCAGGATTGCGGGGGTTCTGCTGGCCTGCAGCAGGACCGCATCCATGTACCGGAGGTACGGTTCCAAAGGCGCATCGAATTGGCAGTATGCCGAGCAAAGGAAGATTGAGCCAAATCTCCCTTTAACGACCAGACATACGCCGTAATCGGTGGTGAGGGTCTCCACTGGCATGCAGATGGCATCCTGGTGGTCCACTAGGATGGCTGCCTTCCCGCGCCGGTCGGTGAACATCCTCATTCCATCAGGCAGCACATCCAATCCGTCACCGCCGAGATACGGCTCCTGCAGCAGTGCGAACATTGCGCCCGATCTCCTGATGCGGACTCCGAGCTCGATGGTCGCAGCTCGGCCTCGACCACAGTTCGCTTGGATGAAGCTAAACATTAGTGTCTAGCTTGCACCCTCGCTAGCACCGCGCCGTATATCGGGCATACGCTCGAAAGCATGTGATGCCCTGAGGGCAGCCCTCTATGACGGCAGTTCCGGCAGTCCACCGGGTTCTGGCATTTCGCCGCGGTGTGGCCTTGCTGTCCGCACTGACGGCAGACATTGGCCTTCTGTCTGCATTCACCGACCTTGTGGTCAAAGCCCACGCACCTGTGGCAGGCATAGGTGCGGACCTGCGAGCGGCATCTAAACGAGAACCACTTGATGTAGACCCGGCCTACATCAAGCTTCGCCAACGCCTTTTCACTGACCTCGAGGGTCACGTTGACCGTGGCACTGTCTGTAACAGACCATGCCTTAGTCACCAGGTGGACGGCCTTCTTAAACTCCGACGCGGTCATCTCGTCGTCAAAGTTATTGGCGTGGAGCTCCTGCATGAACTCCTCAGGGCCGATCGCGGTGTCCACGTCGTAAACGACGACCTTGGGCTTCTCGGCGGCGTTCCGTGCCACATTGAGCCCCACCTCGGCGAACTTCCTTGAGGAAACCACCTTTTGGAGCTCTCCGACCGAGGGTGTGCGGATAATCGCACCACCACCTCGTCGGAGCTCGCGCACCTCGTGCACCCTGACTCCTAGAGCGGGTGCCACCATCTTCCGCACTTTCTCCGCTATGGCCTTTCCCGATAGCGCCGGGTCGTCGCACTTCACCACCGCCGACCACGTCTCACGAACCTTGGTGGTCCGTGGGGCAGCGGTGGGTGCAACCTGCGGCAGCTGCGGGAATTCGGTGACAACTGGCATCGACGGGTGTGGCGGCGGCGGCATGGCCAAGCGGGTCTCCAGCTCTCCGCATCTTAGCATGAGAGCCATCACGAGCTCGTCGTATCGGCTGATCGCCAGCGACAGCTCCTCGGTGTTACCTCCTAGGCTGCGGAAGCTATTCCGCACCATACGCTGCGTGGCCGACAGCTCTGCCAGCATAGCAGCCTGCCCAGCACGGGCGGCAGCAGTGGCAGCAGCAGCGGTGCCTACGATGCAGGCAGCGGCGGGGGCAGCGGCGGGGGCAGCGGCGGGGGCAGCGGCGGGGGCAGCGGCGGGGGCAGCGGCGGGGGCAGCGGGGGGGGCAGCGAAAGGGGGAGCAGTGGGGGCAGCGAAAGGGGGAGCGGCGGGGGCAGCGAAAGGGACAGCGGCGGGGGCAGCGGCAGCAGCAGCGGCTGCGACAGCGGCAGCGGATGTCGACGGCTGGCACTCCAGCGACGACAACTCCTCAACAGTCCCAACGGCCGCGGGTGCTCCCATGTCAGACAAAGCAATAAGCTTTGCCTGCGTAGGCGCCGAGTTTTTAGAAGCAGGACGGCCTCTACGCCTGCCTCTCGCCGACTTAGCAGATGTGGCGCTCATGGCGCTCACGCTGCTGTCGCTCTCCATCGGTGGGTGAGTGTGACTTACCCCGACGATACTGGCTCCTCCTGTTGTCGACTTGACACGAAACTAGCTCCACCTATGAATAGAGTGGCGCCACCTATGCCAAGCTCTCCGAAGACACGAACCCGCACAGCAAGGACCGAAACCGCACAGCGAAGACACACACCGCACAGTCAGCTGTTCAGCAGCTGATGGAAAATTCCACCAGCAGCACGTGCGCTTTGCTTGCTTAAAATTTGCAATTAAAAATTGCAATTTATAGCTTGCCAATTCCACTTGCACTTGTGAAAACACTGCCAACGTTTTCGCGAAGCACTAAGACACCGATTTGTCCACTTTTTGAATTATATTTCACAACGGAAACCAGTTTTACGACGAAAGAATCACGAGCGTCCCGAAAGCACGTCCGTCGTTAATCCATTCATGCGCGTCACTAATTAGATGACGAGGCATTTGGCTACCTTAAGAGAGTCATAGTTACTCCCGCCGTTGACCCGCGCTTACTTGAATTTCTTCACTTTGACATTCAGAGCACTGGGCAGAAATCACATTGTGTCAACACCCGCTAGGGCCATCACAATGCTTTGTTTTAATTAGACAGTCGGATTCCCCAAGTCCGTGCCAGTTCTGAATTGATTGTTAATTGATAATCGTTATAATTAATAAGAACTAATTGGTTTGACCCAACTAGTATTCTTAAAAATTTTAGCAAGAAAGTTCCACAATTGGCTACGTAACTAAACTATCCGGGGAACAAGTAACCACCATAAATGATAGAAACTCTATTTACCCAGAACGAGCACATAAACCATGTTATTGTTTCCCAATCAAGCCCGACTATCTCAATCTTCAGAGCCAATCCTTATCCCGAAGTTACGGATCTAATTTGCCGACTTCCCTTACCTACATTATTCTATCGACTAGAGACTCTTCACCTTGGAGACCAGCTGCGGATATTGGTACGGCCTGTTGAGAAGTTTGCGTATCCCCACCATAAATTTTCAAGGTCCGAGGAGAAAATATCGACACAACAGTATATGTCATGCTCTTCTAGCCCATCTACCATATCTCTCTGCGAAAGACTTCCATGGTAGTACGGCTATAAAACAGAAAAGAAAACTCTTCCGATATCTCTCGACGGCTTCTTTATGGTCGTTCCTGTTGCCAGGATGAGCACGAGGCCCATATTTAATAACAAACGGATACTCAACAGGTTACGGAATTGGAACCGTATTCCCTTTCGTTCAAAATTATTCAAGTATATTATTTGCCAACGTTTTTATATAGTCATTTATTACTTGAAAATTTTCGGCTTTCGCCTTGAACTTAGGACCGACTAACTCGTGATCAACCACTGTTCACACGAAACCCTTCTCCACTTCAGTCCTCCAAGGTCTCATTCGATTATTTGCTACTACCACCAAGATCTGTACCAATGGCAGCTCCATGCAGGCTTACGCCAAACACTTCTACGCATACCATTGTACCTTCCTACTCACTAAAGTTTCAAAATTTATATTACAAGTAATATAAATCATCTACTTTAGCGGTAATGTATAGGTATACAACTTAAGCGCCATCCATTTTAAGGGCTAGTTGCTTCGGCAGGTGAGTTGTTACACACTCCTTAGCGGATTTCGACTTCCATGATCACCGTCCTGCTGTTTTAAGCAACCAACGCCTTTCATGGTATCTGCATGAGTTGTTAATTTGGGCACCGTAACATTACGTTTGGTTCATCCCACAGCGCCAGTTCTGCTTACCAAAAGTGGCCCACTGGGCACATTATATCATAACCTTAAACTTCATATCAAGAAAGTTAAGGTTCTTACCCATTTAAAGTTTGAGAATAGGTTAAGATCGTTTCGACCCTAAGGCCTCTAATCATTCGCTTTACCAGATAAGATTATTTTATATAACATTAAAATGCACCAGCTATCCTGAGGGAAACTTCGGAAGGAACCAGCTACTAGATGGTTCGATTGGTCTTTCGCCCCTATACTCAATTCTGACAATCGATTTGCACGTCAGAACTGTTTCGGTCTTCCATCAGGGTTTCCCCTGACTTCAACCTGATCAAGTATAGTTCACCATCTTTCGGGTCACAGCATATCTGCTCAAGGTACGTTCCAGTTAGAGGCATAAATAATATAAATATTATTATACATAACTATATAGAACGCCCCGGGATTGTGTTAATTAACTATAAATAGTTAAAAAACTAATCCCATTATTAGTCAAGTTAATTACGCTATTAGGTTTATATCCCAATAACTTGCACATATGTTAGACTCCTTGGTCCGTGTTTCAAGACGGGTCCCGAAGGTATCCTGAATCTTTCGCATTGTTAATCGTACAAGTGCATATAATAAACACAAAAATCAATGATAATCATGCCATTATATAATTCCGAAAAATTAACGCACTGTAGTCATATAAATCTATCAGCACTTTATCAAATTAATGACATTTATTCTATGTTAAAATGCAAGCATAATAATTTGAATAAACTATAAGCCATATTTTATGATAAATAATGGTATGCTAATAGATTACAATGTCCTTATATGGAAAAAATGCACACTATTATCATAATATTTATTAAATATTACAATTCTAATGATGAATTTTCCATAACGGATATTCAGGTTCATCGGGCTTAACCTCTAAGCAGTTTCACGTACTGTTTAACTCTCTATTCAGAGTTCTTTTCAACTTTCCCTCACGGTACTTGTTTACTATCGGTCTCATGGTTATATTTAGTTTTAGATGGAGTTTACCACCCACTTAGTGCTGCACTATCAAGCAACACGACTCTTTGGAAACATCATCTAGTAATCATTAACGTTATACGGGCCTGGCACCCTCTATGGGTAAATGGCCTCATTTAAGAAGGACTTAAATCGTTAATTTCTCATACTAGAATATTGACGCTCCATACACTGCATCTCACATTTGCCATATAGACAAAGTGACTTAGTGCTGAACTGATTTCTTTTCGCTCGCCGCTACTAAGAAAATCCTTGTTAGTTTCTTTTCCTCCCCTAATTAATATGCTTAAATTCAGGGGGTAGTCCCATATGAGTTGAGGTTGTATAAAACATTTGTTTGCATTAATTCTTTTTATATAGAAATAACATTACATTTTAAATTTGCCATTTATTGACAAACCCAACGAAGAATAATAACATTTACAACGGTTTTTCAATTTTTTCATCATTAATAAGAGACAATCCTAGATGAAAAATATTTTCATATTTTTTATGCTAGACATTTCTCAGTATTATTTGATTTAAAAAAAGAAAATATTCCTCTTCGTTTTCACATTCAAATATTTACAACAATGTGAGAATAATGTTTTTCATATAATTTTTAATATTATGAATATAAAAATTTAAAAATTACTATATCCAATAATATACCATGTGCTTATAAAATTCATACAATGAAATTTATGAACAACTTATTTTGCATAGTCTTACAACCCTCAACCATATGTAGTCCAAGCAGCACTTTAAAATTAATTAAAGTACATAACAGCATGGACTGCGATATGCGTTCAAAATGTCGATGTTCATGTGTCCTGCAGTTCACACGATGACGCACAGTTTGCTGCGTTCTTCATCGACCCATGAGCCGAGTGATCCACCGCTTAGAGTTTTAATAATTTGGTTTATATATATCATCAGAAATGTTTTTATTGAAAGAAATTAAAAATACACCATTTTACTGGCATATATCAATTCCTTCAATAAATTTAACATTGTAATTTTTTTTTTTTTTAAATCCAAAATAAATGTTGCGAAAAGTCTTAGTTTCATATAAACAATATACATATCTGTAGTTTTAATCATTTTTATAATATAAGCCTTTTTGGTTTCGATATAATATATTGGTGTAATTTTATATAAAACATTAACCTGAATAACCAGGTACAACATTATGCATTTCAGATTGTTGCATTAACCAATGTATGCGCATAATAATAATGAACAATACATTACGCAACGCCTGTATATTATGGTCCATATACACGCAAATTTTTTATTTTCCATTAATTGATTTTTATTATTCATTTAACATTCAGCTTTGCTTGGTTGCTGTTTACAATGTTAATTTTTTTTCTTTGGCAATTTCATTAATATTATTAATAATATTATATATTAACGGTAAGGAAAATTATATACTATAATGATCCTTCCGCAGGTTCACCTACGGAAACCTTGTTACGACTTTTACTTCCTCTAAATAATCAAGTTCGGTCAACTTTTGCGAAACAACCGTAACACACAAGGCGTCACAGTGATCACGTCCGGAGACCTCACTAAATAATTCAATCGGTAGTAGCGACGGGCGGTGTGTACAAAGGGCAGGGACGTAATCAATGCGAGTTAATGACTCACACTTACTGGGAATTCCAAGTTCATGTGAACAGTTTCAGTTCACAATCCCAAGCATGAAAGTGGTTCAGCGGTTTACCCGGACCTCTCGGTCTAGGAAATACACGTTGATACTTTCATTGTAGCGCGCGTGCAGCCCAGGACATCTAAGGGCATCACAGACCTGTTATTGCTCAATCTCATTATTGCTAGACGCAATTTGTCCATTTAAGAAGCTAGTGTCCTTATAATGGGACAAACCAACAGGTACGGCTCCACTTATATAAACACATTCAAACACAATATACATTTTACTGCAACCATGAATGAAGGCTATATAAGCTTCAACACCATAATCCTGAAGATATCTATTTAATATATTTGAGTCTCGTTCGTTATCGGAATTAACCAGACAAATCACTCCACGAACTAAGAACGGCCATGCACCACCACCCATAGATTCGAGAAAGAGCTATCAATCTGTCTTACACACTTATGTTCGGACCTGGTAAGTTTTCCCGTGTTGAGTCAAATTAAGCCGCAGGCTCCACTCCTGGTGGTGCCCTTCCGTCAATTCCTTTAAGTTTCAGCTTTGCAACCATACTTCCCCCGGAGCCCAAAAGCTTTGGTTTCCCGGGAAGCGACTGAGAGAGCCATAAAAGTAGCTACACCCAATTGCTAGCTGGCATCGTTTATGGTTAGAACTAGGGCGGTATCTGATCGCCTTCGAACCTCTAACTTTCGTTCTTGATTAATGAAAACATCTTTGGCAAATGCTTTCGCTTAAGTTAGTCTTACGACGGTCCAAGAATTTCACCTCTCGCGTCGTAATACTAATGCCCCCAAACTGCTTCTATTAATCATTACCTCTTGATCTGAAAACCAATGAAAGCAGAACAGAGGTCTTATTTCATTATCCCATGCACAGAATATTCAGGCATTTGAAGCCTGCTTTAAGCACTCTAATTTGTTCAAAGTAATTGTACCGGCCCACAATAACACTCATTTAAGAGCACTAATGCAGGTTTTTAAATAGGAGGAACATATGAAAAAATACAAGTATTTTAACATACATAAGAACTCCACCGGTAATACGCTTACATACATAAAGGTATAGTACTAACCACAATTGTAAGTTGTACTACCCGTATGAAGCACAAGTTCAACTACGAACGTTTTAACCGCAACAACTTTAATATACGCTATTGGAGCTGGAATTACCGCGGCTGCTGGCACCAGACTTGCCCTCCAATTGGTCCTTGTTAAAGGATTTAAAGTGTACTCATTCCAATTACAGGGCCTCGGATATGAGTCCTGTATTGTTATTTTTCGTCACTACCTCCCCGAGCTGGGAGTGGGTAATTTACGCGCCTGCTGCCTTCCTTAGATGTGGTAGCCGTTTCTCAGGCTCCCTCTCCGGAATCGAACCCTGATTCCCCGTTACCCGTTGCAACCATGGTAGTCCTAGATACTACCATCAAAAGTTGATAGGGCAGACATTTGAAAGATCTGTCGTCGGTACAAGACCATACGATCTGCATGTTATCTAGAGTTCAACCAAAGTAACGATCTTGCGATCGCTTGGTTTTAGCCTAATAAAAGCACATGTCCCATAAGGTTCATGTTTTAATTGCATGTATTAGCTCTAGAATTACCACAGTTATCCAAGTAACTGTTAACGATCTAAGGAACCATAACTGATATAATGAGCCTTTTGCGGTTTCACTTTTAATTCGTGTGTACTTAGACATGCATGGCTTAATCTTTGAGACAAGCATATAACTACTGGCAGGATCAACCAGAATAATGTTTTTTTTATTTCATATTTCTTTCATATTAGTGAATAGAAATTAGCAATATAAATATTTGTATACAGATTTTATCAATATATATTTTTCTTTTTCTCATCGAATACGGCCATAATTATATAGCAATCGTATTCGCAGCATTTGTATTCATATAAATTTATGTTTTTAATTTTAATACATTTTTTATATATGCATATATTTCATTCAAAAATATCATTTTATTTCCAACATACATAATTGTATCACCCATACAATTTTGTTTAATCAATATTAATATTGAAATTAAATCATTTGCAATTTGATAATAAATTTAAAATTTATTATTTTCGTAAAAGCATTTCTCATGGTAATATATTAATATAAAACCAAGAACATATGAAAAAGTTACATATAAAAATGAAACTTAAATCATATTGTGATATGTGAATACAATAATACTAAAAATTAATATTAATGCAACACATTTTTTGTGGTAGGATCAAATATAATATAAATTATATCTGCCTACCGCCATAATTTAACGATAATAATTGGAAACTAGAATTGTTATTCAATTTTGGCCTTTGTTTCAACTCTATTATCTTTTTATAATAAATATATATCGCACTAAGCCAAAAATCTAAGAAACTTAGATAACAAATTTTATAACGATATTATTTATGATTTAAACCATTTAATATTAGTATAATCAAAAATATATGAAATCACATAACATTTTGTATTATACTTGATGGACAACCACTGCCCATCTTATATAGGTTTTTTGCACCGATGTCTTGAAAACGGGTATTTATAACTGCATTTTCCACCCACCGTATAGTTTCCCTATATAAATAGAGAAAATTATTTAATATGGTACTGAAATGCACAAACATATAAAATGTTTGCATATTTCATATAATACCATCAATATTTCATATTATTGAACAAAATATATGCGAAGCAAATATTTTGAACAATGACCGGTCGGCAACCACTGCCTACCCTATATAGGTTTTTGGCCCCGCTGTCTGGCACCAGGCCATTTATCGTATGGGGTTTTCCCCATACATAGAGAAAATCTCTATAATCGTATCAAAATACACAAATATTTCAAAATGTTTGCATATTTCATATAATACGACTATTATTTTATATTATATTATAAAATATTTCATATTATTGAACAAAATATATGCGAAGCAAATATTTTGAACAATGACCGGTCGACAACCACTGCCTACCCTATATAGGTTTTTGGCCCCGCTGTCTGGCACCAGGCCATTTATCGTATGGGGAAAATGGTATACATAGAGAAAATCTCTATAATCGTATCAAAATACACAAATATTTCAAAATGTTTGCATATTTCATATAATACGACTATTATTTTATATTATATTATAAAATATTTCATATTATTGAACAAAATATATGCGAAGCAAATATTTTGAACAATGACCGGTCGACAACCACTGCCTACCCTATATAGGTTTTTGGCCCCGCTGTCTGGCACCAGGCCATTTATCGTATGGGGAAAATGGTATACATAGAGAAAATCTCTATAATCGTATCAAAATACCCATATATTTTAAAATAATTGCATATTTCATATAATACGACTATATATATTATATTATAAAACTTTACAACTTTAAGTTTTCATAATATAATATTTCCATATGTATTTTTTCCAACTTTATTTTCTCATTATATCATATTTCCATATGTATTTTTTCCAGCTATACGTTTTCATAATATAATATTTCCATATGTATTTTTTCCAGCTATACGTTTTCATAATATAATATTTTCATATGTATATTTTTCCAGCTATACGTTTTCATAATATAATATTTCCATATGTATTTTTTCCAGCTATACGTTTTCATAATATAATATTTCCATATGTATTTTTTCCAGCTATACGTTTTCATAATATAATATTTCCATATGTATTTTTTCCAACTTTATTTTCTCATTATATCATATTTCCATATGTATTTTATCCAACTTTATTTTTTATAATAAAATATTTCCATATGTATTTTTTCCAGCTATACGTTTTCATAATATAATATTTCCATATGTATTTTTTCCAGCTATACGTTTTCATAATATAATATTTCCATATGTACATTTTTCCAGCTATACGTTTTCATAATATAATATTTCCATATGTATTTTTTCCAGCTATACGTTTTCATAATATAATATTTCCATATGTATTTTTTCCAGCTATACGTTTTCATAATATAATATTTCCATATGTATTTTTTCCAGCTATACGTTTTCATAATATAATATTTCCATATGTATTTTTTCCAGCTATACGTTTTCATAATATAATATTTCCATATGTATTTTTTCCAGCTATACGTTTTCATAATATAATATTTCCATATGTACATTTTTCCAGCTATACGTTTTCATAATATAATATTTCCATATGTATTTTTTCCAGCTATACGTTTTCATAATATAATATTTCCATATGTATTTTTTCCAGCTATACGTTTTCATAATATAATATTTCCATATGTATTTTTTCCAACTTTATTTTCTCATTATATCATATTTCCATATGTATTTTTTCCAGCTATACGTTTTCATAATATAATATTTCCATATGTATATTTTTCCAGCTATACGTTTTCATAATATAAT